>NW_015206014.1:0-2467 GCF_001447785.1 Gekko japonicus | reverse complement strand
TTTTTTTAAGCACACCGGGAAAGAGAGAGAAAGAAAACAAAACTAACACTGCGGTATCAGCTGTACAAAGTCTGAGTCCAGTGGCACCTTAAGACCAGCAAAGTTTAATTCTGGGTATAAGCTTTGGGTGTGCATCTGGGGTCATTTCGAGGGGGGCAGTTCCGGGAGTAGCAAGCCCAAGTGTCGGGTTGGCAGGGGGAGGGAAGGGCAGACATGCCTCCTTTTCCCCCCTGAGCCTCTCTGCTTTTGCGGAGAAACCCGGGGAAGTGGGGGGGGGGGATTTAAATGCCATCTGGGGAAGGGGAAGAAAGGCATTTTAAACATGCCTGGGCTTCCTGCCCGGTAGCGGCAGGGCACCTGGAGAAGATCAGGTAGGGAACCCCAGGCATGGTTGCCTGCCTGCCCTTTGTCGGGGTGTGTGGCATATGCAAATCAGTTATGCAAATGAGCTCCTGCACTTCTTTTTCTGCGAATTGACCCCTGGTGTGCATGCACACTTCTTCAGCTGCCGCTAAAACAATGCTATTTGAATCTGTACAGCCAGTCTGCGCTCCAGCAGCCAATCAGGAGGAGCCTTGCTTGGGAGGAGCCCCCGCTGGCCCCACCCACTTTCTAAAAGCACTTGGCGGGCACACAGAAAGGTGTTGGTGGGCACCATCGTGCCCAGGGGAACCTTGTTGGGGACCCCCGGTGTAGAATCAGTATGGATAAAGGCAGGGGTCGTTTCGTAGAAAAAGAGCTAGGGGAACTCATTAGCATAACTCATTAGCATATGCCACACACCCTGACATCACCGGAAGTGTGTCGTGAGGCCACACCCCCTGACATCACCGGAAGTGTGTCATAAGGCCACACACCCAGCCCTCAACGGTCCCGGCCACCGGCGGTGGACCTGCAAGGCTGGCGGGAGTGTAAGGAAGCCCCGCGAAGGCCCTCCCTGGCCCCAAGCAGGCAGGGGTGGGGAGAGGCAGGGAGGAAGCAACTTACCCTCCCTCTTCTCCTGCCTCCTCCTGGCTGAATGAGGGCTGGAAGTGGGGCGGCCGGAAGCAGGGGGTGGGGCTTCGTCATGTGCCCCGCCCCCTGTACCTCACCCGGGGGAACTGCGATCCCCCACGATCCCCCCCAAAATGACCTCTGGATAAAGGTGTTGATTCAAATCCCCAGTCAGCCATGTAACTCCTGGGGTCAGTCGCCTTCTCTGAGATAATAGAGGGAAGGGGGCTGCCCCGGCCTTATAGAAAAGGGCAAGGAAAATATGTAATAGATTTCTCAGTGTTCAAAGCACTCCATGTACACGATTACCGTGGTGTGATTAATGCTTTGAGCTACGATCAGAGCATTTGTGCAAACAGTTGGTACTGGTTTTTTTAGGCATGTGCACGAGCCTGGAACTACCTGCACCAGCCTGACCAGAGGTTCAAGATGACAACCAGTCATATTACGCAGAAACTGAATATCCTCACTATCGTGCAGGCAGTTCACCGATAATGAGAAGGAAAGCGAATGTTTGCAAGGGACAAAGGGTTTAAGTTACATGCAGAGCTGCTGGCATTAAAGCTGTGAGCGAGCGATTTGGCTGCTGCACAAGTCAGTTTGCTCTGGAGCCTGCCTTCCTGAGCTGAGACAAAAATGTGTGAGCCGGAGCCTAACAAACTGTGAGCCAGCTCACACTAACTCAGCTTAGAGGGAACACTGCCGATAACGAGAAGGAAAGCGAATGTTTTCAAGGAACAAAGGGTTTAAGTTACATGCAGAAAGATCAGAGTGGTTCCAAGGTGGAATCAGCTGCCTAGGGAGGTGGTGAGCTCCCCTTCACTGGCAGCTTTCAAGAAGAGGCTGGACGGATATTTGTCAGGGATGCTCTAGGCTGGTCCTGCACTGGGCAGGGGGTTGGACTAGATGGCCTCTATGGGACCTTCCAACTCTGTGGTTCTATGATTCAATCATACCTTTTTGAGTTGTGCTGATAATCCATCCCAGGCACTTGTGTGCTAAAAGAGCAAGTCTTAATAATGAGCCGATTAGGGTTTTACTTTAGTACCTGTGAAAACATTTTGTATATAAAATGACTTGATTTCCATTTTGTACTGACATGTTTTCACTTGATTAATTTAGAAACACTGACCCCTGTTACACACATAACAGTGTCAGTCCTCTTTTTAAACTTGGGAAAGTAACCTGTTTTTTCATTTTTTAACTTGTTCTTTCATTTAAAAAACAACAGGGATGAGATGACAGCGAGGATTTGTGATCCATCCAAGGAAGAAGATGCAACAAATATTGTTTGTGGACTGATTAAAGAGCTTTCTAATCTCAAGTAAGGACATCTTTTCATGTCGTATACAGTGTTTCATGCAACACATGGGCTCCTGAACTAGCTGGTGAAAGAGTAATTCTACAGACTGTAACAGCCATTTCCATGGCATCCAAAGGAACTTCATAGCCTTCTGTGCCACCAAAGTTTGAC
>NW_015206012.1:0-2401 GCF_001447785.1 Gekko japonicus | reverse complement strand
CTATCTAAAACACGCGTAATGTCCGCTATGTTCGCACCAGGCAGAGAAGTCACCATACGGTCAGTATGCGGGTTCGCCACCCAGCTATCTACCTGTATACGGATCGAATCACCCACTACCAAGAGCCCCCCTCCCACCCTGCCCAGGGATGGTTCCTTGGTGCAAAAGGATACCCGCTCACCAGCTGGGGAAGAGGTCCCTTCTGAGGGCACATTCCCCTTATCTTTGTAGGGCTTGGTCTCCAGGCCCCTGATCATCCTCATCACTCTCTTCTGCTCCCACTCCCATCTGTTCACATTCTTTTTTAAAGGAGACTTCTAGAACTGCACACAGTACTCCAGGTGTGTCCTGAGCAATGTGGTGTACAGTAGGGCTATGCCATCTTGCAATTTGGATGTTATGCCTCTGTTTGGATGTTATGCCTCTTTTTTGCCACCACATCACACTGACTTCTCATATTTAGGTTACAGTCCACCCGTTCTCCAAGATCTCATTCAAATGCACTGCTACCAAGAAGTGTATCCCCCATCCAGTATGTGTGCTTCTATTTTTTGTTATCCAGATATAGAACTTTGCACTTATCCTTGTTGAATTGCATCTTGTTCACATCTACTCACATTTATAGTGTGTTCGATCCTGTTGAATTCTATGTATTCTGGGGTGTTGGCTAGTCCTCCCAATTCGATGTCATATGCGAATTTAATGAGAAATCATGTCTTTTAATAAGTAAATTTGTATAGTAATATAGTAATTTAGATTCCTTTAATTTGTTTTTTAAAATATTTAATGTTTATGTGCCTTTGCTAATTTGAATTAGTTAACATGTAAAATGTACCAAAAATATTCTTATGCAAAAACTACCTTGGAGTAACACCCCTCCACCATATACTTAAGCATTAATATATCTTTCATGTCTTCAGATTATAGAGATTTTCTAAACAAGCTTCTAATTTATGATAAAGTGATACAACAACCCTATGGGTGAAGTTAGGCTGAGTGTGTATCACATGGCCCAAGGTCATGCAGCAAGCTTCCATGGCAGAGTGGAGATTTGACTGTGTCTGTCCCAGATCACTGTCCAACACTCTAACCATGTTAACACATTGGCTCTTGCCCTTGACATACTAGCTTTCTTATATAGGAATTCCCTTTTCCAAATGGTAGTGGTACAATCTTCCATCCTTTGTATAGTTAAGGAATAATTTTATCGTGTAATAAGCTATAGAGTCTCTTAAAACTAGTGCACACATTTTGCATGCCATGGGGAAGCTGCTGGAAACAGTTTCTCTTTAATGAAAGACTCCACCCTATCAGTGACTTTTTAATTATCATCTTTAAGTAAGATAAGTAAAAGGGTTGGGCTGTGAGTGTCTAGACCTCTGCCAGGGAAGCATAGAAACATTTATTTGTTTATTTTACAAAATTTATACCCCACCTTTCTGCCCTCATAACAGCCACCAAGGTTTGTAACAAATTCATAAAACCACATATTAAATACTATTAAAACAGACCCTCCCAGAATAAAACCAGAGCTAAAGTCTGTACAAAAAACATAAAAACAACAAAAACAACTTGCTGGCATAAGATGGCAACAGAAGGGGGCAGGGCAGTTTCTAGTCCCAGCAGGAACTCATTAGCATAATAGGCCACACCAAACAGCTGAAACTCATTAGCATATTAGGCCATACCCTGACACCACAGCTAATTAGCATATTAGGCCACAGCCCCGTGTTGCCAGAAGTGTGGTCATCCAGCCACACCCACCTTTTGCTTCTTATTCTGTTTACCTTGTTTGTTGTCAAAACCCAGGGCTTTTTTTGTAGCAGGGACTCCTTTGCATGTTAGGCCACACACCCCTAATGTATTCAATCCTAATGAGTTTCTGCTGTTGGCTGTGGTCTATTATGCTAATACGTTTCTGCTGGGTGTGGCAAACTCAGGAGCTAGTCGGAACTCCGTTCCTGTGCGTTCCTGCCCAAAAATAGCCCTGCTCCTAGTAATTTCATAATTATTTAGAAACCTAATACATTAGACAAGAGCCTAGATCAAACTAACTGTTTTCTATAGACAGTGCATATAAAACTTCCTCATAACATCAGAACATTGGTTCACCTAGGTCAATATTGTCACATCTGAGCAGGGATGCCAATGTTTCCCACCACTGCTGGGGGCAGGCTCCTGTTTCCCACCACTGCTCCTGTAGACAGTGGAAGCAAAATAATGGGGGGAAAGCACTGTCAGTGACAGCATGACATCAGTTCCAGGAAAAACTCGAAAGTGCCAAGAGTACTCTCTAGGAATTTCCAGGAACACTATGGTTTTACCATTTCATCCTCATAATGACCATGTGAGGTAGGTTAGTATGAAAGAAAGTAAATGACCCAAGGTCACCCAGCAAGCT
>NW_015206011.1:0-2278 GCF_001447785.1 Gekko japonicus | reverse complement strand
TCTTTTTCTAGGAAATGACCCCTGATCAAATATAAGAGAAATAATACTGAAGTATTTTATTTATTTATTTTTCTAATTTCTGCTTAAGGTGATAGCCACATGAGCAGGACTAGGTAGACAGACAGACAGACAGACAGACCCCTTAAGGGGATCCCCACATCCTGGAGAACAGCATGCAGGCCGATTTCTTAAAACAGATCCAGCCCCTGATACCACCAAAAGTTGTGGTAAGTAATAAAGCACCAACATAGCAATAAGCATACACAACATAACTATAAGCAAGAAACTATAAGGAAGAAAATTCACTACCCTCATCAAACCCCTGGACAGCTACCTACTATTTACATTATCATCTCCCCAAGCACCCCACATAGTGTGGGATGGGTGGGCAAACCGCTTAGGAGGCCAGACAAAGAATGGAGGCCAGGGAGCGCAGCAGGCCCCTTCCTCCTGGAAGACCCCCCCTCCGGACCCAACTTGGACCTTGCTATAGATCCTTTGGGGTGGGGACCAATTTTGATTGCCACTCCTGTAACCTGGCCCACTCCCAGCAACCTCTGCAGCTGCCCCCCGCCTTGTCCGATGCAGTTCAACCCATGGCTGCTTCCAGCTGACTCTCCTCCCATTGCCTGGTGCCTCAAAAGGAGGGCCACGTGTAAGTTGGGCCCTCCCTGCTTGCCTTTGTTTTGGCTTCTTATCAGAAAGGGAAAAAATGTTATGCGAGTCAAATACTCTTTTTAAAAAAGACTTCCTGTATTGCCTCACTTTATCTAACTTTGGCAAAAGTGTCACTCTGCAGTCAACAAGAATGTGCCAGTTTTGTATTGTATCCATTCTCAAAAAATAATTAACATTTGTTTTTTGCTATTACACTCATTAATTCATTTCAATATTTATTTTTCATTCCCATTGAGACCGGTGCCTCATCCCCCGCTGCCTACCAGACCTCTGCACTTATTGTGCTGTGGGCTGGGACTGTGGCTACTTGGATTGGTGAACATTTTGCTGTTTGATGATGCCATTATCTCTCAAACCCATGATGGTCAGAAGTCAGCCAAGCCCTTAAGTAGGTGGGCCCTGGAGATTTCCCAGAATTACATCTGATCTCCAGCATACAGAAAGCAGTTCCTCTGGAGAAAATGGCTGCTTTGAAGGGTGGACTATACAGTATTGTACCCTGCTGAGGTCCCTCCCATCCCCAAACTCCACCATCCCTGGGATCCACCCCCAAATCACCTGGAATTTCTCAACCCAGAGCTGGCAACCTTACCTCTAAGGTGCATTGGCACCCTCCTCATTGTGCCACCAACTCCAAGCAATTGCTTTGACAACATGGCTGGAGGAGTCGTCTTTTTGGCTTGTATCCATTAATTACTAAAAAAGTTTAGTGTGAAGGACTAAACTCAGGCAGAGTCAGGTCAACAGAGGGCTGCCTCACTGACCAGACAGCTGATGTGCAGGTGAAAGAATCTCTCTCTTCCCCATGGATGCTTCAGATGCTGTCTACATCATATCCAAGGTGCCACACTTTGGTGCTTACTGGAGAAATTAGTCCTGAAAGTATTTGAGGCTCTGGCCAGGAGCTTCAAGGTTTGCAGAAATCCCAAGAAAACAATATGAAAGATCCAGGTTTGCTTACAATAGGGTTGCTATTCCCCAATTGTGGGCAGGGTGTTCCCCACTTTTGCAAGCTTCTGCCCATCACCGGACAGCTGGCTGGTAGGAGGAAACCCCCCCCAACAGTGATGTCACCAGAAATAAAATATGACATGCCTACATCACCTGGAAGTGACATAGGCACATAGGTGCCACCAGGGGGCAATGCTCTGGTTTTTGGGCAAAACTCTATGGTTTGAGGCTGACTTTACCATAGAGTTTTGCCCAAAATACAGAACATCACCCCCAATGTCACTGACGTGCCTACATCACTTCTGGGTGATGTAGGCACATCATGCAACAATGCTTCTGGCTCCCAAAATGTCCCCCTCCCCATCCCCCTGCTGGCGTTTCAGATGGACCTGGCAACCCAAGCTTACGAGATTTTAATAAAGCATCAAACTTACAGAAATAACAGGCTTCCATCTGCTGGGCCTTGAACATTCACAGCAAGGCTAATCAGAACTTGAGATCTGGTATATATCTAAAACTAAACCTTTTATACTGTAATTGCTGGCTGCAAGTCAAGCCATCAAAGCTAAACATTGGAAAAAAACCAAGCCATATCTTGCACCTGATTTCTCAATAGGGGAGGAAAAGAAGTCAAGTTTCTAGATAAGAA
>NW_015206010.1:0-2222 GCF_001447785.1 Gekko japonicus | reverse complement strand
AATCTCTTCTCTTCTTCTTCTCTTCTTTCCTGGCATATTTAATGTTGAATGTTTAAAGACTGGGATTAATTCTGCAAACCCAAGGGGACTTTAAACAGTAGACCTGGGTTATATAGTAAACCTTTTAGAAACTGAAGGGAATTTCAAAAGCAGTTGTTGATATGGTTTGGAAGTCTGCTACTGAAAGAAAAAAATACTGCTTGGATATCCTGGCCAAAGTGTAATCTGTCCTTCTGGGAACATTTTTCTCTGGCTGTCTTCAGCTCTTTGGTTCACTCGCCCGTCATCATTTACTTTTTGTCCCTCATGGGATTGAAAGATTCATGGAAACTACACAAGGTGCTGGCAGTTCCATGAATGAACTACCAAGTGTTATTTCCTTTTTATAAGTCAATGTGCAGGCATCTGATTTGTTTCATGACCATGATGGGGAACTTTCTGTGGCTCTGTAGAGGTGCTGTTTGTTCTTTTTGGGGCAACATACAGGTCCTCATCAGAACCCATATAGCAGCTCTTCGGAGCCATTTTGGGTTGTAAAGGCACAAACCCAAATCCTCTCCATGCTATGGTCCTGATAGGCACATCGCTGAAACCCTCAAGCATTCCTCCTTGGGGTGCACCCCCAATCTCCCACCAGATGCTTGGAGGAACCTGGCACCCCTAGGTATAACATGTTTAGTAAGTAAGACAAATTCTGGCCTTGGTCTCAGGTCATTTACTTTATGAGGCCGGAAATGCCATTTTACAAGGAAACACTCAAAAATGTGAAATTGCTGTTGTCTAATATTGGAAATGGATCAGTTTTGAAGAGTCTGGAAACCTATGGCAAGATATGGCCATTGTTGCCTACTTGTAAATCATCACACAGTCATCCCCCCCGTCCCCCGCCCCACCATTTTCTCTGTTCAGATAGATTATACAGATTTTTATGGTTCTTTTTGACCAGATGACTTTGTAATCATGAGTAATGACTGCTCTTTCGTTCCTTATTCCACTTTCTTATGAACTATTGCCTAGCCTAAATGTTGTTACACTGTGTTTTAAAGAATGAACACAATAGATCAAAATTAATAGTAAAAAAAAAGTGTGAAGTGCTCCAAGCACTGAGAAATATTCAGCCCTAATATGTGGAGCAATTGAACCATTTGTTTTGTTAAAAGGATACAGAAGATCAATGGTCTCAAAGAAAGGACTGTAATGGCTTTGGTTCTGCAGATTTTAGAGAATGCTTCCACCCATCATTATATCTAGTATATCTCTAATTAGCACAATAGAACCAGTCATCTAAGTCAGAGAGGGTTCTGCTTAACCAAGGGAAGCACCAGCTATGCAGAAAAAATATTACTTGTGACCCCCTCTAAGGTTGCCAGCTCTGGATTGGGAACTACCCAGAGATTTGGGGAGTGGAGGGCAGGGTTTGAGAAGGAGAGGGTCCTCAGTGGGCTATAATGCCATAAAGTTCTCCTTCAAAAGCAAACATTTTCTCCAGAACTGGCTGTCTGGAGATCAGTTGTAATAGTGGGAAATATCCAGCCACCACCTGGAGACTGGTAACCCTATTTTTAAGGGAACAATACATACACAAAGCAACGTTTTATTACAGATTTGCACATGTGCACAGGTACTGCAGAGGTGGCAGCTCTGTAAATTTATTTATTAAAATTTGTGTAGACTCTACATTTCCCTATGGCTCAAGACATCACTGGCAACATTGCTACGATGCTAGGCTAGGCCTTCACCCACTGCCAGTAAGTCCCCTCCACTGGTTGCCAGGGGGGACTTGGCAACCCTACCTTAAATACTGTAGAAAACTTTGTAAAACGCTGGGCAATTTTATTTTAAATAAATTTTATATTTTAAGTATAGGATTGTACGCTTGTCTCTCAGGTACAGGAATATATGGAAATCCCTAGGGCCCCATAAAGTTATCTTTTTAAAAGCAATGGTAGGACAAAAATACTGTCAGGTCTCTGAAAGGCCAATAATTCCCAAGAAGTGAAAAATGTTCTGTCCAGTCTTTAGGCCTGCAAACTAACGTCAGTAAAAAAGAATGTGAGAAATGCTGACTGGTGAAACAATGCTTTAAGCTTTGAAACTATACTTTAATCCTGTTTAATTCAATACTTTTGACATTGTTTGGTTATGTAATAATCCGGCTCCCCAGCAGACACCAAAGGCTCCCCAGCAGACACCTCTTTGCCTCCATGAAAGGAGGGAGGAGT
>NW_015206009.1:0-2536 GCF_001447785.1 Gekko japonicus | reverse complement strand
TCCCAAACCAGCAGAGCGTAGAAGGAGGATACTGTTCTTGATAGCTCTAGAGAGAAGACAAAGTACTCACCTTGTTGCTCAGCAATGATCAGTGTTAATTTCTGGAGCAGAGTCCTTGCAGGACCAGGAGTGACATGCTGATAGGGAAACAGTAAAGAACTGCACCTGTAGGAAGATGAACCAACTATAAGGAGCAACACCATTCCATGGATTCCTGTAACTGCAGCTGTCTTTTTCAGGGAGAGCGCTGGGGAGACCTTTCCTGGGGGTCCATAACTGGTGCACCAGAAATGTAATCCACCCCCAACTCTGAGAGATTGTAGAGGAGTGGACAGCAGAGGCAGGTTCCTTTTTTGTTTGGTGTATGTAGCTTGATCAAATCAGTCAATCCTAAAAGAAATCAACCCTGACTGTTCCCTGGAAGGCCAGATAATGAAACTGAAGCTCAAATACTTTGGCCACCCCACCTGTAGGAAGATGAACCAACTATAAGGAGCAACACCATTCCATGGATTCCTGTAACTGCAGCTGTCTTTTTCAGGGAGAGCGCTGCGGAGACCTTTTCTGGGGGTCCATAACTGGTGCACCAGAAATGTAATCCACCCCCAACTCTGAGAGATTGTAGAGGAGTGGACAGCAGAGTCAGGTTCCTTTTTTGTTTGGTGTATGTAGCTTGTGAGGGGTCTGTTTTAGCTTGCAGGTGCCCGACATTTCTTCACAAAACACTTTTCTGGCTTGATTGTGGCCCTCTTGAGTTTGCAGTGCCACAGTGGCACTGTTTCTGCCAGCCTCGCAAATATCCCTCTGCCTTCAGTTCCTACTGTAGAGATTCTCTGGGACTCTGATTTTGTTCTGCTTGGCTTCTATTGCCCTTCCCTTTTTTTTCTTCCTCCCCTCCACTGGAAAAAATGGAGGATGGGGCATCTTCTTCAGGGGGGGGATAACTTGGACCCTGTAAATCCAATCCTCACCAAACCTGGAGGGCATGTAGGAGAGAAGCAGCCAGAGATCCGTGGTGAGTTTGGGAAGAGAGTTCAGTAATTGTGGTGCCATGACTGAGAAGTGGTGGTGGTGGGGGGGCCTGCTGGCAACCCTGCTGTTTCTTGAGTTGCCATCTGCCTAACCTCAGTAGTTGGGGACCCAAAGCTGGGCCTCGGAATGTGCTGTCTTCCTGTTCATGTGCATTAATTTCAGTGCTTGATCTGACCGTAAGGATGGGTGTGCTTAAAGATGAATTTAAGCAATGGAATAAATATGGCAGTTCCTATGTGTCTGAAATGGTTCTTAAATAAGTGTTAAGAATTCTTTAGCCCTAAATTGTGCTCTTCATAAAAATAATGCCAAGGTGCATGTGCACTAATGTTTGGCAAAGGAAAAAAAAACCTTTATTAAGAGTCCATTCGTGCAGTCCTAAGCAGAATTACACCTGTCTAAACCCATTACTTTCAATGAACTCAGACTTGTATAACTCTGCGTAGCATTGCACTGTAAATTAGGTTCTTAAAGGGAGTTTCAGATCTTCCTTTTACTCCCACAGTAATGTTGGCCTGGCATTCCTATCAATACAAAACCGAGTTGTTCTAAGTAGCAGTCTTGGTTAAACCTCAAAGCTGTGTTCCTCCTGCAGGTACAGAGAGAAAATGCCTAATTACATAGTTACAGTGAAAATAACACATTATTTTCCCAGGAAAGTGCATGGCAACGTGCTTCAAGCAATGGTAATTACATGGTAACGAGGAGTGCAGAGCTGGCATTATCTCTTTGATAACAGTAAATAACTTGTACTTTTGCTATGTGAAAGGGTTTGAGATAAATGTCAGATCCTATCTATGACAGAGCCTAGAAGTATTTATGGTGACAAAAAAAGGAGAGGGTCTCGATAATGACTTTCAAAATATTTGCTACCCAGATTCAGTTCTTGCTCACTTAAGACATTTTGATCCAAGGCTTTGTATGGTCCAGTATGTCCTATGTCACACATTCAGACAAAGATGATCGCAATTTGATTGTATATTTAACTATGGTGGCCAGAATTCTTTATGCTAAATATTGGAAATCAACGAAGATACCAACAAAGTGAGAATTTATAAACAAAGTTTTGGAGGCAGTGGAATTGGATAAATTGACTTTATTGATAAAAGGTTTATCAGACTCTAGATTCCAGAATACTTGGACACGGTTCTATAATTGGTATGATAATCACATGTAGGAAGGTTTATAATGGACCGACTATGAGTTTATTAGAAAGTATATACTCGATTGAGGTAGAGTTGGATGGTTACTCAACAGAATATACAAGAATAGAGATTAAGGTGGATTAGGCATAAGCATAATGTTTGTTAAAAAGAATAATAACACCCATATATGTGTGTATGTATGTTTATATGTTTATTTTGTGTTTGTGCAAAATAAGTGAAAATCTCAATAAATCAATAAATCTCAATAAAATGCTGCCTTTCGGGGCAGTTTTTTTTAAAAAAGACATTTTGATCTAAGGCTTTGTATGCTCCAGTATGTCCTGTGTAGGGGTGTGCAA
>NW_015206008.1:0-2241 GCF_001447785.1 Gekko japonicus | reverse complement strand
GCTGTAAATAAAGCAATTCTGCTAACAACTGAGCCGGCTAAAACTAAACCCAGCAAAGACGAAGGTCCTGTGCCTGAGTCGGAGCAGTTCGGGGGTGGGGATCCCTCTCCCGACCTTCAAAGGGGTACCTTTGGTGCCAGCATCAGAGGTTAGGAGTCTGGTAGTGCTCCTGGATACCTCCCTATCTATGGAGGTCCAAGTGGCAGCCACTGCCGGCTAGGCCTTTTACCATCTTCGGCTGATGTGGCAGTTGGTCCCCTTCCTTGACCGCAATGACCTGGCTACAGTGATCCATGCGATGGTCACCTCGAGACTGGATTGCTGTAATGCTCTCTACATGGGGCTGACTTTGTCAAAGATTCGGAAGCTGCAGCTAGTGCAGAATGCTGCTGCCGGGCTGTTGATGGGTCTCCTTAGATGGGAGCACATCCAGCCTGTGCTGAAAGTGCTGCACTGGCTGCCGATAGCTTTCTCAGTCTGCTTCAAGGTGCTGGTACTTACCTTTAAAGTCCTATATTGTCAGGGTCCGATATACCTGAGAGACCACCTTTCCCCATACATACCCCAGAGAGCACCACGGTCCGGGGCCCAACATCGATTAGTGATTCCAGGCCCCAGGGAGTCCAGGTTTGCGGCAACAAGGGCTAAGGCCTTTTCAGTGGTGGCTCCTACCTGATGGAACAAGCTTCTGGAGGAGATCAGGGCCCTGCAGTACCTTTCACAGTTCCACAGGGCCTGCAAGATGGAGCTCTTCTGCCAGGCGTTCACTTACGAGCCACCACTACCACCACCACCAATTGTCCTGTGGTAAAAACAGGACAATTGGGATGGCCTATTATAAAGATCTAGCCACAACACTGCGACGGATCGGTACCACTGAAGTGTAACATCTATAGGGCAATATCTGTAGGTCACCATCTTGATACGACTAACTGGGTAACATCACTGAACACTTTATTATTGTCAAGAATGTAGCTTTATTCTGTTTTTAATGTTTTACATTGGCACATGTTGCCCTGTTTGTGAGCTGCCCTGAGCTCGTTCGCGGGGAGGGCGGGATAGAAATATAATAATAAATAATAATAAATAAATACATTGATTCCCTTTAGGATACGGACTGGCCGATTGGCGAGTCCTAGGATCCTCTGCTTCTATTGTCGTTGGATGAGAAGCTCAGCTTGTCCCCCCGGCCACATGTGAGCTCGACTGCGTGTGCAGTCTCGATACACAACAATATCATAAGCAGGGATGAGTGTGAATTCCTGTTACAGTGAAATAAATAAATTTCACAACTGAATCTTGGTCTAACCTGTTCCTTCCCAAAATGCTTTTCAGATCAAAACCCAATTTATAGCAGTTCTGATTAACATTATGAGGGGGTTGGCAAACTTTTTAAAGGGGTTTCCAATTACCCCTTCCCTGTGTCTTTAAAGACCATAAACACCAGGGGATATTTTTATGCACTTTCTGCAATCTGGAAATTCAGGGATATTAGGACACATGGATCTATGAACTGCAACACAGAAATATCAATAACAACACAAACTAGAGGACTGTAGACTGGACTCTAGGATAGCTAAGTAGATAGGGAACTGGTTGGAGAACCGCACTCAAAGAGTAGTTGTCAATGGCATTTCATCTGAATGGAGGGAGATGCCTAGTGGGGTGCCACAGGGCTCGGTTCTGGGCCTGGCACTTTTCAATATTTTTATAAATGATCTGATGAGGGCCAGGCAAGCCTGATCTCTTCAGATCTTGGAAGCTAAGCAGGGTCGACTGTAGTTAATACTTGGATGGGAGACTTCCTTGGAATACCACATTGGGACTTCCGGTTGATGGCGGCGTGCTAGCAGATTCACTTCCCGGACCTCCCAGGGGTGAAGCTGCGCTCCAGCCAAAGAAGGAGGTGCGCAGGCTTGCAAACCCCCCAGGGGCCCGGCGAAGGGACCCTGGCCATGGAACTTATAAGAGGTTGCCTCTTTGAGGGCGGAATGCCTGAGAATTGAGGCGCCTCTTCGTTCCGATGGTTCTCCGTGCTGTGAGACCGTATGGACTTAGTGACGCTGACCGGGACAAGCGCAGGGGATCACGTGGCAGAAACGAAATGAAAGCGAGGTCGAATGACTGATTATAAACGTGAGTCAATTTCCTAGCATCTAAAGAGAAAAAGATAGCTCCCCACCCCACCCCACGGAATGGGAGAAAAACCAGGGCGGGGGAGGGATGCCTCCTATGCGCACA
>NW_015206007.1:0-2270 GCF_001447785.1 Gekko japonicus | reverse complement strand
ACTGAATCTTGATTTCAATTGTACATTTTCCACCATGTCAAGTTAATATTCAACATCTGTAAATTTACTATACTTTTTAATTCATTCTTTTTATCTAATAGTACTTCATATGGTTCTAATTTATTCTCAGTTAAAAGAGCTGGTTTTATAAAAGCTTCTAGCGGCAAGACCCATCTAGATATTTTCAGGTAGTATTTTTCTTTGAATTTTCTCCAGATTTTTACTAGGGCTCCTCTAAGAATATGGTGTTGGAAATTCGAGTGTACTCTATCTTTCTCGTACCAAATGTATGCATGCCAACCCATATTCAAGTCATGTCCTTCTAGTTTCAAGAGTCTTGCATTGTTTAATAGGATCCAATCTTTAATCCATGTTGCAGCCGTAGCTTGATAATATAATTCCCAATTTGGTAACCCGAAACCACCTCTTACTTTTTTATCCTTAAGTATTTTCAATTTTATTCTTGCTTTCTTGCTTTTTTCAGGTACCATACAAATTGTCTTTTTATTTTATCCAGATCTGTGAAGTATTGTGTTTTCTTTATTATTGGCAAGTTCTGTGCTAAGAATAGATAGTAGGATATTCATTTTTACGGCTGCTATTCAACCCATTAGTGAAAGTTGTAAATCTTTCCATTTTGAAAGATCTTTTTTTATTTCTTCGAAAAGTTTATTGTAATTGTTTTCCAGTAAAGCACTATTTCTATTTGTTATTATTATACCTAAATATTTCATTTTATTGGTTATCTCAATTTTGGAAATGTTATAAATCTCCAGTATAGTTTCTTGTGAACAATTTTTTGTTAATGTCTTGGTATTTTTAAAGTTTATTTTAAGGCCAGCTACCTCTCCATACTTTCATAGTGTTTCTAGTAGATGGGAAATTGATTTTCCAGCTTCTTCTAGGATGAAAACGAAATCATCCTCAAATGCTTTCAGTTTAAATTCCTCACCTCTTATTCTCAATCCTCTAATTTGTTTGTTTTCTCTCACTAAATCATTCAAAGATTCCAAAGTAAAAATGAAAAGTAATGGGGGTAGGGGACACCCTTGTCTTGTTCCTTTCTGTATATCTATGTTCCCCATCGTATCTCCATTGATTACCAATCTAGCATGTTGTTTTTCATAAATTGCTGTAATCATTGTTTTTGGATTAAGAATTCCCAGGAGACATTATAAAAGACTTTTTCTGCATCCAAAAAATACTAATGTTAGTTGTTTCTCTGGGTGAGCTTCATAATATTCCAAAATGTTGATAATTTTTCTGATATTATTTTTTAATTGTCGTTTGGGAAGAAAACCAGCTTGGTCTTGATGTATAATTTGTGGTAGAATTTTTTTTAGTCTTCCCCCCAAAAAAAAAGTTTATTTATCTTTTCCATTTGTTTAGTCTTGACGTCAATATACTTGCAAATATCTTGTAATCAGCATTTAATAGTGAGACTGGTCTGTAATTTTTAATTTCTTTTTCGTCCGTTTCTGGTTTGTGGATAAGCGTGATTAATGCCTTGTTCCATGTATCTGGTACTTTGCCTGTTTTGGCTATCTTCTGTAAAACTTATTTGTAAGGTAGTAATATTTCTTCTTCGAATTCTTCATATATTTCTGCTGATATGCCATCTGGTCCTGGTGATTTCTTCTTTTTTGTTTTTTAATTGCATCTATGATTTCGTATCATTCAATAGCTTTTTCTGCACCTCCTCAAATTTCTTTTTCTTGTTTTGCAACAAATTCAGAGCTGTAATTGTTGTTTTTTCTCTTTCTTTTTTGAGTTTATAAGCCAGCCATCTCGAAGGTTTATTGGCGTGTTCAAAGAAAAACTGTTTTGTGTATTCAATTTTTTTAGCTATCTCTTCCATAAGCACAATGTTCATTTGATGTTGTAATAGTTTTATTTTCATTTTTATTTTTTCTACTTCTGTGTTTTTTTTCATTTTATCTTCTTCTATCTTAATCTTTTCCTTTATGTTGTCTGTTTTTTTCTTTTTCTTGTTTCTTCTTCCAAGCATTCTGGCTAATAAGCCTTCCTCTTAGAAAAGCTTTGAATGTATCCCATACAATGTTAACTGACATTTGAGGTTGCAGATTTCTCTTGAAGAACTGTTTTATTTTTATTTTGGTTTTACTTTTAAATTCTTGATCTCTTAAAAGTCCTGTATTCCATCACATTGTCTTTTGAGTTTGGTAAAGAGCCTAAAAGAGAGGGTTGTGATCCGCAAATGTTCCAGGTAATATTTCAGCTTCCATCAAATCATTAATCATGGAAGTTGA
>NW_015206006.1:0-2270 GCF_001447785.1 Gekko japonicus | reverse complement strand
AACCCTGGACTTCCTTGGCGGTCTCCTGTTCCAGTACTAACCAGGGCCAACCCTGATTAACCTGGGCTATCCAGGTCAGGGTTAATAACTATGCCAATGAGGAGGAGGAGAAGAGTTGGCTTTTGTACACTTTTCTCTGCCTTAATGGGTCTCAAAGCGGCTCACAATGGCCTTCCCTTCCTCTCCCCACGACAGTCACCTTGTGAAGAAGACGAAGAGATTGGACTTATACCCTGCCCTTCACTCGGCTTCTCAGAGCGTCTTACAAACTCCTTCCCCTTCCCCTCCCCACAGCACACACCCTGTGAGGCAGGCGGGGCTGAGAGAGCGCTCGCGAGGACTGCCCTTGAGAGAACAGCTCTGAAGGAACTGTGACTGACCCAAGGCCACCCAGCAGGCTTCGTGTGGAGGAGTGGGGGAATCAGACCCAGTTCTACCAGATTAGAGTCCACCACTCTTCGCCACTACACCAGGCTGGCTCTTGGTTTGTCATTGCCTGTCTCTGCAGAGCAACCCTGGACTTCCTTGGTGATCTCCCATCCAAGCACTAACCAGGGCTGAACCCTGCTTAGCTCCTGATGAGATCGGCCATCCAATTCAGGGCAGTGCCTTGTGGCTGCCATATTCCTGTTGCTGGGCAACCCTAAAAGGTTCCTCCAAGTGGAATGTTTTCCTCTCCTTCTTCCTCCTTTGGTGACTGAGGAGGTCTGCTGCTCACGGCTCAGTGAGAGAAACGAAAGGTGTCCAAAGACAGGTGACCTAAATGGGGGAAGACGGTCTCAGCTGAATCTGAGATGCAAAGTCATGGCAGGGCCAATGCTGGGTGCCATGGCTTGTGAACTCTCATAGAGGTCTATCTCATAGAGTCAAGAATTTGTACTTTCTGCCCGGACTGTTTGGCCCTTCCGGGGCCCAGAGAAGCCAGGGTGGCTGTGACGAGGGCCAGGGCCTTCTCGGTGGTGGCTCCGTACTGGCGGAATGAGCTCCCGGAGGACATCAGGGCCCTGCGGGACCTTTCACAGCTCCGCAGGGCCTGCGAGATGGAGCTCTTCCACCAGGCCTTTGATGAGGGAGCCGCCCCCAATAAATTGAGGCCCTGGCCCCAACATTAACATCATTATTAACAGCCCGATATAACTCAGACTACGGCGTTAGGTGACTGTATGCCTGTTGGATGCTGCTAATGCCCGCCATCTTGACACGAACCGTACTAGCACATCATACGGTGTTATGTTTTATAATGATATTGTTGTGATTTTATTAATTCCTGTTTTAGTTGTTTTATGTATTCGATGTAAGTGGTGCTGAGCCTGCCTGGCAGGGAGGGCAGGATATAAATTTAATCAATGGATTCATTCATTAATTACCTGGATAGCCCAGGCAACTCGATCTCAACAGATCTTGGAAGCTAAGCAGGGCCGACCCAGGCACCTACTTGGATGGGAGTCCTCCCAGAAATACCAGGATTGGGACACAGAGGCAGGCAGAAAGCCACCTCTCTGAATGTCCTCTCCTCTCAGCCCCACTAGGGGTCGCCAGAGGTCAGCCATGACTTCCAGGCGTGCGCACACACACACACACACACACACCCTAGGAAAATAATTTGTACTTTCTGTTTTTACATGTAGCCCAGTTCACACACAGTGGGGTAACAGGGCCAATCTGAGACGGCAGGGAGCCTTTGCAGGAGGCATGGCAGATCAGGGGAGTTGAGCATGGGTGTAGCATCACTAGTGCTGCAGAGCAGCTCCCTCGCAGTGCCATGTCGAGGGCTTCCCCAATCATGGTGAACCCACCAAAGGCAGTGTGCCATCTTCTGTGCATGTGCAGCTGCTGGGAAGGGACCCAGCTCTGCCCAGTGGGAGGATCAGACAAAGATTACTGGATTTAAGGACATAAGTGAAGCCTGGTTGGATCAGGCCAGTGGCCCATCCAGTCCAATACTCTGTGCCACACAGTGGCCAAAACCCAGGGGCCATCAGGAGGTCCACCAGCAGGGCCAGAACTGCAGAAACCCTCCCACTGTAGCCCCCCCACCAAGAATACAGAACATCACTGCCCCAGACAGAAGAACATAAGAGAAGCCATGTTGGGTCAGGCCAATAGCCCATCCAGTCCAACACTCTGTGTCACAAAGTGGCCCAAACCCAGGTGCCGTCAGGAGGTCCATCAGCAGGGCCAGAACTCCAGACGCCCTCCCACTGTTGCCCCCCAAGCACTAAGAAGATAGAGTATCACTGACCCAGATGTAAGAACATAAGAGAAGCCAT
>NW_015206005.1:0-2299 GCF_001447785.1 Gekko japonicus | reverse complement strand
TCTCAGTGAACTGGGGTCTCAGAATGTTTGTGGTCGCACCTGTGTCTACAAGAATTGTCGCAGGGGTGATTTTTCCTGGAGTTCCGATCCCTGTCTTAACTGTTGGTCTTCCCCAATGGTCTGGCTGAAATTGTGCCAGTACTCCCTTGGGTAACCTGTGGAACTCCGGGCATCCCTAGTCCTTGAGCCTTGACTGTCCCTGGGAGGGGCTGCCTCCCATGGGATGGTTCGTGGCTATTGGGGCAAGGGGACGGTTCCCCTGGCTCCCATTGTCGTCGAGAGCCCTAAAAAGGACCTCGTCTGGCTGGTTATGGAATTCGTCCATGTTGTGCCCTCTCTCTTTTAGTCTCATCCAGGCATGCCACCGGAGAGGGTCTCCTCTAACTTGGGGGCTCCCTCTGTTGTGGTCCTGCCCTTGGTCGCCCTGTAAGGCTTGTCCTCCTGCATAGGAGGGGAGTGTGGGGGGACCTTGCACCTGAGGCTGGAAGCCTTGTGGTGGGTTGGGGCACCCTGGTAAGCAGGGGACCCTTGGTATTGTCCGTGCTGTACTCTCTGACCACAAGGTGGGGGCGGCTGGGGCGGAGCAGAGGGTTGGAGGCTTGCCTGTGCGGGAATGGGGCTATTGTGGCAGCCCATTCTCCCTCGATAGGTACCACCATTCCTCTTATGTTTTATGTTTCATCTGTCCTGGCCTACAAATTCCCCAAATTTAGTCCCTGGCTCTCCTGTGGGGCTATACTAGTAGTGAGGTCCATTATTGGCGTACTGGGCTTGTCTTCTTCCTTATCTCTCCTTTTTCCACTCTTTGGTGGTTTCAGGCTCCCTGAATCTCTCAAAAGTGTCGCGACTCTCCTGATTTTCATCTCCAGTTCCTGCCATGTTCCTTGTCTGAGATCAGAAATGTTTAAGGCCAATTGGGCTTGCCCATTGAAGCCTTTTACTAATGCATCTCTGAACGATGCTACCTTATAGTTAGGTGGGTCGTTCTTGCTATCGACCGTATTGGAAAGGAGACCTAAAATTTGCTTCCTTGCCATGTATGTCTCTGGGTCCTCATTTGGTCCCTGCTTCTCTAAAAAGAATAGGGCGTTCAAGCTAGTGTTTGGGTGCAGGTATGTCAGGACCTCTCTCATCCACTGAATCTTAGTTGCGGCATCCAGATTTCCAGTGCAGATAGCCTCATTAATGGCTGCTAGGCTCACTCCTGTGGCACATCTGTGAGCTAATACTGTAAGATCTTTCCCATTTAGACCAGAGTATGCTTCTTCGGCTACTGCCGTAACTTTATCTGGTCACCAAAGGCGAGTCTCTGTGACTGTCTTTGTGGTCGACCTATTTCCATTCCTAGTAGTCTTGGTCTTGGTGCTGACAGGGTGCACGGGGATAGGGCTCTTCAGATCGATGGGGTCTGAAAGCTCTTCCTCTTCAGACTCACTGTCGGACAGATCAATTAGACCTTCCAGATGGACAGCAGAAATTACTGCTTGTTGGAGTCACAATTGTCTCTTAAGGGATTCAATTTCCTTGTGGCACGAGTCATGTGTGACATGTCCTCTTTTGGCATGATTTTGCTCTGCAAGGTAGTGCGCGGCTGATTGAGCTGCTGCTAATTCCTCTGTGATTTTAGCTAAAGATGCTTCTGCAAGTGTAGCCCTTTCCGAGACTTCTGCACTCGCGCGTTTTGCCTCCTGTGTGGCGTCTGGCAGGCTTTGCTTCTCGATAAGTAGGTTAACCCTTTCTGCTCTCATGCGGTAAATTTCTTCTTCATGAGTCTTTTGGAGTTCTCCTGTCTCAAATTCATGTTTTTTTCTTTTCCAATAACTCTTCATAATAGGCTCTTTGTGAATCAATTCCATGAATCTGTTCAGATTTCTGTCTCTCCATTTCTGCTTGAGATTTCTCGATCTCGGCTTTATGCTCCCTCCTTAGGGATTCCAACTCTCGGGTGTGTTTTTCCCTCACAACCTTTAGCTCTTTCTCATGTGCTGCTCCTAAAGTTGAAAATTCGCTAGCATACCTTGCCATTTCCTTCCTGCAGTTAGCCATTATTTTGGCCATCTGATGTCTGTGGGCAATCCAACCCAGAATGAAACACAACAACCATGCCGCCAAGGGCAGGAAGAGTGGGTTCCCAAAGGGGGGAAAGTTCCACAACCGGGGGTGTTCTTCTGACACAAGTGGATTGCTGCCATCAGATGAACCGATGCTGGCCAGCATTCCAAGGGCGGATGCGCATTGGGAGAAAAGGCTCCCGAGCGCTTCGATCTTCAAGGCTTGGTTCCTGAGTCCTCTAAGACTC
>NW_015206004.1:0-1832 GCF_001447785.1 Gekko japonicus | reverse complement strand
GACCACAACCAAGAAATCAGAAGGAGACTAACACTGGGAAGGGCATCCATGAAGGAGACAGAAAAAATCCTTAAGTGTAAGGACGTGTTGCTGGCGACCCAGATCAAGCTAATTCATGCCGTAGTATCCCCATTACTATGTATGGGTGTGAAAGTTGGATAATGAAGATTTATTTATTTGTTTATCATATGGCAGGATAATGAATTCCCCCAGTCTCTATGGTAAATACCCAGATGTGACATTGTTGAATTGCATGATGCCATCTCCCTCCCCGTTTTTGCTCCTGCTGCCACATCACGTGATGGCGGGGGACAGGAGTGCAGGGGCCAGAGGTTGCCTCCCTCCCACAATGGTCAACGATGCCACCCTATTAACAAAGAGTTAATGTTTGGAGAAGAGGCCATCTTCCTCCCGGTGGTTTTCTGAGAGGAAAAAGGAGTTGTTATTGTGGCTGTCAGGATGGTTGCTGGAGTTGTAGTTAGGGTCTCTAGGCCCAAGTTATATACTACGCAAATAAACCTCTTAAGTTTTGTTTATTATACCTCATAATAAGCAGCTGGCATCAGTTCTTGGGGAACCTGAAGGAGCTTCCTAAGTCCTCATTATAAAAAGTGGTAATGAGTCAAGCAAGAGCCCCATGTGGCCTTCGGAGCAAGCATTCCCTAGTGTCTGCAGGGGTTGAAGGATGACCTGCCGCAAAATGGATCCCCTGCGAGAAGGAGCACATTTGGCCTTTGTAGTAGGTTCTGAACGATTCGCCTGTTACTCAAAGATTTAACTGGCTGGAGGAGTGAGAGGTGAATCTAAACAGAGAGTTGTTTTCCTGTCTTCAGTGGGAAAGCGCTATTTTGCGTTGCTGATTGACTGGCCCCTGCCTGCAGAGAGATCCCACTAGATATGGTAGATTGTTTCACACTTTGCAGCAGAGTTTGGAACCTTAGTAAAAGTAAATAGATTTCTGTACCCAGAAAGCAGCTTGCAAAAGAATATGTGACTTGTTTAAGGAAGCTGGCTATCCCCTAACAGGAGAAGTAGTTTTTGAGGTCTCTAGAGATGATTGAAGGTAGAAGAAGAAAGGGATGGCAAAGGATGAGATGGTTAAACAGTGTTATCGATGCAGCGGACGAGAAATTGAGCAAGCTCCGGAGAACGGCGGAAGACAGGAAGCCTGGCATGATGTGGTCCATGGGGTTGCGAAGAGTCGGACTCGACTGTGTAACTGAACACCAAAGATGATGGGTATTCAAAGTTGTTTTTAGTTAACTGCATAAATGGAACTCTTTTGTCCCAAAGCCATGGAGACTATGGAACTGTTTGAGCTACCAGGTCTAGTCTGCAAGTTTTTTCTTCCAGGGACAGTACTCATCTGGTGATGGTTTAAAGCAGCCTGTGGCATCTGCTTCCTGGGTGCACCCTTCTCAAAGCCATGCACCAAATGCTTCATGTGAAGGCCGGTAGCTGTGAAACAGGAAAGTGGCCAGTGTTTCCGCTGTTGGGTAACCACCCGGCCGAGTCATGTTGTTTTGTGAACTTTTGTTTGCCACT
Organism: Gekko japonicus; assembly: GCF_001447785.1. Lineage (NCBI taxonomy): Eukaryota > Metazoa > Chordata > Lepidosauria > Squamata > Gekkonidae > Gekko > Gekko japonicus. The sequence goes on along the minus strand of NW_015206004.1, from coordinate 287 downwards.
GTTGTAGAGAAAAGAGGACAGTTGACTTGTCCACCAATGTACAGATAGCAAAGTGTTCTGGGATTTACTCTGCTGCTTGATTTCTCTGGTGGACAGGAGCAGAAGACAGAGTCATGGGTGTTTTCAGATCTTCAGGATTGGGGGCTTTCATATCTGCCTGGGATCAACCGTGGTTTCACCATTTTGGCACATATTGAGGGAGTACCAGTCCGCATGAAGTTAGATATGAGAGCAGTGTTCACTGGGGTGCCCCAGGACTTATGTATCAGTTACAATGGTCTCACCCC
>NW_015206003.1:0-2367 GCF_001447785.1 Gekko japonicus | reverse complement strand
CCCCACCTGAATCTGGTTGTATGAACTATATTTGTACTCAGCCAATCCATTTATAAACACAGTGACCTTAAAGCATGCACACTTCATGCATCGGAAGAAGCGAGCTCCAACTTTCAGAAACTAAATTCTGTCTGAGGTGCCCACCAGATTCCCATCTGGTTAGGCCAGGCCAGGCCAGGGATCCCCAACCTTTTTGAGCCTGTGGGCACCCTTGGAATTCTGACCCGGCACGCGGTGACAAAATTGGATGCTTCAAAATGGTGGCTGCGGGAGGCGGGGCCAGCCAGAAAGACCGCCACGGCTGAACTTCAGTCACCCAGTGAAGATCCGGATGGTGCAGTGGCAGGTGCCGCCAAAGCAACGTTTTAAAAAATATCTGCCCAGCCAATCAAATCTCCAATAGCCAATCAGAAGATCAGCAGGCACCATGGCGCCAATCCTCCCTCTGAGCTGTGGAGTCTTGTGAGCAAAAATTCTACTTTGTGAGCTGCTGGCATTCAAGTGGTGAGGGAGCAATTTGGCTCCTGTATCAATTAGTTTGCTCTGGAGCCCTCCTTCCTGAGCCGAGACAAAAACGTGTGAGGTGGAGGCTAAAATAACTGTGAGCTAGCTCACACTAACTCAGCTTAGAGGGAACACTGCCGCCCACGGGCACCATGTTGGAGACCCCTCTTCTAGGACCTGGAAGACCCTGGTTCAAGTCACCACACAAGGGCGGTCACTTTTTTTTTTGCTGCCTAACCTACGCTACAGAATTGTTGTGTGAGAAAATGGGGGAAGGGAGAACCAAGAGAACCAGAGCTCTTCAGAGGATGGCTGAAATAAGGGGGGGGAACCATACTAGACAGCTAAGATGAAAACCATATTTCCTGGGGCAGATGTCATTTGAATTTCTCACAGGAGCTCAAAGCCGAAAACGGGAGATGCCGCTATCTTGCCCACTCTATACCAGCCCGTGCCAACTTGCTTTCACCCTGGAACTGATCCCTGCTGTCGTGAAGATCTGTGCTGGGTAGATTGTAATGGGTCCTTTCCAGGAACCAGCACCTTCGGCAGGCCCCGAGTTTTGAACTCCAAGGGTAGGAAAACTCCCCTTCGCACCTGAGGCCAGAAAACCAGTCCCCCACTGGAGCCACGGAAGCTCACTTGGGTGCCCGCAGGCCACCACCCTCCTTCAGCCTACCCTACCTCACAGGGTTGTTGTGAGGTTCCAAACGGAGGAGGGGAGAAGGACATCAGCCGAAGGCAGGGTGCCAATGAATTAATTAAATAAGTAAACCTCCGGTTTGGCCCCAGGCGACTGTACCCAAAGGCAGATTTTGGGGGAGCGCGCAGAGAAATAAATGGGGCGCCAGAATTCCCACGGTTCCTGGGCCGATCCTGTATCCTCGACAACAGGGGAGGGTTGCCAGCTCCGGGTAGGGGAAATCCCTGGAGATTTGGGAGTGGCTTGGTCCTGGGGAGGGACTTGGGCAGGGCATAACGCCCTAGAGTCCACCCTCCAAAGCTGCCATCTTCTACAGGGGACCTGATCCTGGCCATCTGGAGATCAACCGTGATGACGGGAGACCTCCAGGTGCCACCTGGAGGTTGGCAACGCCAGGCCATAGAGGCCAGGCCGCTCCCATCAGCGACGCCTGTGCCCCGAAAGGCTCGAGGTACGCCCCCACCCCAAGTCGAGAGACATCCCCCCCAGGAGCCCCTCCACCGCTCCCTTGCACGAGGATAGCCCCCCCCCCTGCAAATCAATGCTCCCTCTAAGCTGTGGAGTCCTGTGAGCAGAAATTCTACTTTGTGAGCGACTGGCATTAAAGCTGCTGTGAGCAGGTGATTTGGCTGCTGCATCAATTAGTCTGCTCTGGAGCCCTCCTTCCTGAGCCAAGACAAAAGTGTGTGGGCTGGAGGCTAAAAAACTGTGAGCGAGCTCACACTCACTCAGCTTAGAGGGAACACTGGTGCAAATCCCGTTACACGAGAAGGAAGCGCAGCTCAGCCTCGGGGCCAGGGAGGGAGGGAGGCAGGGGGGCAGGGGCCCCCCTCGGGTCTCCTCTCCTGCCACTCCCACCCCCCAACGCCCTCCTTGGCCCCTCCCTCCAAAGACTTGGGGGGGGATCGGCTCCTCACCTGAGCAGCTGGAGGGCGTCGGTGGAGCGCGGGTCCTCCACTAGGACGTAGACGGTGGCGGGGGGCGGATCGGGGTTGGGGGGCTTCTCGCTCGCGTCATGGGACATCATCCCCCGCCCCACCGGACTGCAATCCGTAGGGCTGGCGGCAGCCAATCGGGGGGAGGGCTCGTCCCGTCGGAGATCAAAGCCGCTGTTGCAAGACCCCCCCTTATTTTTTTCTTGGCAATGCAGAGATCAAAGT
>NW_015206002.1:0-2319 GCF_001447785.1 Gekko japonicus | reverse complement strand
CCAGTAGATGGCAGTCTGAAGACCATAGTTGGCCCATGGGGATATAGGGGAGAAGAGGGCCCTTTAGAGACATTTTTTTTAAGTTACCTTTCTCCCCAGTGAGGAACCCAATGCAGCCGACACTGTTCTCCTCTCCTCCATTTTGTCCTCACAACAACCCTGTGAGGTAGGCTATGCTGAGAGGGTGTGACCGGCCCAGGGTAACCTAGCGAGCTTCCATGGCAGAGTGCGTGTCTCAGATCCTAATCTAACACTTTAATCAGTACACCTCACTGGCTCTCTCCATACATGGGGTCCTTGGCCAGAAGGGGTTTTAAGGGTCATAACCCGCGTCTTGAATTGGACTTGGAAACAAACCAGCAGCCGTTGTAGCTGTTTAGAAAGAGGCAAGATAACGTTCCTGTCAGCTGCCCCCCGACAGGTGTCGGACTGCCCATTCTATGCTGGTCACAAAAGTTCTGAAAAGAATTTTAGCCTCGGGGCTAATTTTTAAATATGTAGGATGACCCCCACCTGGAAGCCAAAGGTTCATGTTTCCAGCCTTCTTCAATGATCAGGTTTGGGTAAGATGGAAGCTGTGCCCGTCCCTGGAGCTGTTTATTCCCCAGCGATCGGCATTTGTCCAGCTTTGGCCCGTGAATTCGAAGATGTTCAGTGAATCTTTCACATTTATAGAACTCTTTATTTAACTACTGCTTTCTAATGTTTTCCAGTTTTTAAGTAAACTGATCTTTCATTGTTTAACACTAACTGTTACATTTTTGCCCTTTGTGCATTACCGAAGTATCTTTGTTTTTTGTTCTGAACTAGTTAATGCTTTGAAATTTTGGTCTTAGTCAAGTTGCTAGCCCTCACCTGAACATAGATCCAGGTGGTCAGCCATGTTGGTCTGAAGCAGTAGAACAAAATTAGAGTCCGGTGGCACCTTCAAAACCGACAAAGGTTTATTCATGGTATGACTTTGCATATCTTAAACATTGTCACGTTACATATTAATTTCCCTGTCTATAAGTTTGAACCTTATACACCGTTCCAGTGTATGTGAAGATGTGTGCGTGGACACGAAAGCTCACACCTTGAATAAACCTTTGTTGGTCTTAAAGGTGCCACACTGGACTCTCAATTTTGTTCCTCACCTGAACAGCTTTCTCTAACCTGCAGTTATTAAAGGTAACGGTTCCCTTGCTCGAAAGCCAGTCGAGTCCGACTCTAGGGTTGCGGTGCTCATCTCCGTTTCAAAGCCGAAGAGCCAGCGCTGTCCGAAGACGTTTCCGTGGTCATGTGGCCGGCATGACTAAACACCAAGGTGCACGGAACGCTGTTACCTTCCCACCGAAGTGGTACCTATTTATCTACTTGCAATTTCTCGCTTTCGAACGGCTAGGTTGGCAGGAGCTGGAACTAGAGACAGGAGCTCACTCCGTCATGCGGCACACTCGGGTCTCGAACTGCTGAACTACCGACCTTCCACAGCCTGCAGTTCAGCGTCTTAACCACTTGAGCCACCGCAGCTCCTCTGCAGTTAGTAGAAAGATAGAAAATGGGTACAAGGTTTGTTTGCTTTTTATTTTTGGTTCCTTAACTATACCTAAAACACAAGAATAGGCATAACAAATGCCCAAAATGACCGTGTGCCACCACAAACAGAGGCGTGCAACATGTGGGTATCCATAAGGGTACAAGGAGATAACAGCTGCAATCCCTGAAAACTCTTTCCTGGGAGTAAGCCTCTTTGAAGGCAGTTAGACTTACTTGCAAATAGACTGGCTTAAGATTGATCCTGCATCATGTGTGGCAGTCAAGTAACACAATTCGCTATGAACAATGTGATGCTAAAGTATTGTGTGGGAAAGCAAGGAGGATACCGCTTTGATCAGTTGTTGTTGTTTTTTCCAGAAAAATATTTATTTGGGAATAGTACAGTCTTAACCAGATCACTTTTAAGGCAACCCTGTATTAAAGACACCAAAATTGTGCTGACTGATCACCTGTGTGGGTCAGGGGTGGACTCAGTTACAAGCAGATTCTGGGCAGCAAACATCCTTTGCCCAGTTTTAAAGAATGAATGTTTCCCATTTCTGCTGGCAGAAATTCTGCTGTCTTCCCACTGAAGCACTATGATATTCTTGGGCATTTCTGCTGTCTTCCCATGAAGCACTATGATATTCTTGGGGACAGAACAGCATTTCTGGGAACATTTTGGGCTGCAGTGGGAAGTGGAGAAGGCAAGGAAGGCCATCCACAGAAAGGCTCCGGTGGATAGCCAAGCCCGGGATTTATTTGTGAACCCAGGGTTGCCAAACCCTTTGGTTTGGCAGG
>NW_015206001.1:0-2397 GCF_001447785.1 Gekko japonicus | reverse complement strand
GGCCAACCGGTTGTCTCCCTGCCTTCATTTGAAGAAGGCAGAGCTAGCACAATATCACTAGGTTTGTCAATACATTTTGGGCTTCCTGCAGCATTCTTTAGTCATGTGACCAAAGGAGAACATCCAAATTTCTTTCCTTGTCTCTTTAGCTAACATCCAATCACAACCTAACAGGCAGAAACAGCTCAAGAAACTTCAGTGGTCTTACAGAAATTTATCAGCTTCCCTTAGAGATCTTCAGATGTTTTCCCAGAGGATGAACCTCCACCTTTGCTGTCAATTCCATTTATAACCACTAGCTATTTTTTTCTGGGTCTTGGTTGTCATGGTTTTACCTGGACCTTGACGGTGCAAGTTTGTTTTTTTTCTCTTCCTTCTGGGTCCTGGTTGTGCAGCACTAATAAGGATATACTTGTTGTGTGCATGTGTATATGTGTGTCTGCATACACACTCACTACAATGTACTTCGTGCATATTACTTTATATTATTCAACAGCTGCCTGGGCTGATATTGTGACATTCTGACATTCCAACATCTTAAAGAGTTCCCCAGGATAATTGACACATTCTTAAGCTAATTGGGAGGCTGACAACTCTTTCTGGCAGATGACCTGATAAGATGAGATGCCACAGAACACAACTGCTCACCAATGTCTGGAATTTGTCTTCTTGGTCCAGATTCACTCACTGTCAAACATCATGAAAACTCGATGCTCTCTAACACACATCTCCAATATCAAACTGAACCCAAAATGACAACAGACGTGGCAGCTATTTAAAGAGTGTCACACTGGAACTTTTTACAAACAGACAGTCTGGCTGGAATTTAATTAGAAATAGTAAAAGTCTCATAGGTGGGATATGATTCACATCCCCCCTCCCATTCTAGGCTAAGATTAACTTCTGAGATAAGATCATGTTCACTGGTTTTTGCTTTACATCTGAGGCAAGAGTGGGCAAAATAACCGCACGTAACAGCTCCATACTAGAATGTAGCTGGGAATCACAAGCCATGTTAGTGATTGCCTTCTCTTTCCTTCAGGCCTTCAGCAGTCCCCAGCACTTCAGTTCTTCCTCTAGAGTCCTCTTTCTGCACCAGAAATCTACCCATGCTGCTGCAGTATGGTCCATGTGTTCCTTAACCAAGAGCTCCCCACTCCATTACATTATGACCTGGTTGCTCCATAGAGCATACCGCTGCCTCCATGGATCAGAGTGTGGTCTCTTTTGCTTTCTGGACTCCTTTGGGCCTTGGCTGAAAATGAAGACGAGGAGAGCCACAAACCAGCTCTTGTAACCCAAGTATAAACACGTTGAACTGCCTGAGAAGGAAGCACCACCAAAGTACAAGTCATGGATGGAATGTTGACCCATTTGAAGAAATATACATACATACATACATACATACATACATACATACATACATACATACATACATGTTGTTGAGCCCCCTACCTCGACTCATTTGCATTCACTCCATATAGATAGTCTGTGTATCAGGCTTCACTTTGCAACACAACTCCTTAAATGTATGATGTGGAAACAGCCTATTTTAGTAAAAGAGACAATAAGCAAATTGATTCCCACAGTGCTCATTTTTACACATTCCAAAAAGGGCATAATTAGTGTACATGCAGGGAGGAGTGGAATTGAGGGGGTTAGCTCCCATCCAGAGTTGGTCCTCCAACCAAACCATTCCAACAACTGCTGGGGGTGACACAGTGAAGAGGACAGCAATGTGCTGCAGTGGCTCAGCATGCTCCTTATCATCGATGGTGAAGGAGCCAATGGTCACCACCTCCTGGACTCATGCTGCCATCAGCCAATATCAGCATGGAAAGAGACAATGGGTGCTTCTAGTGTGGAGTGACCAAATACATTGACCCATCATCTTTCCACACCACTAGATTTATGTGCATTGCAATGCCAGTATAGAGCCATAAGTTCTTTCCATCATATGATCAGGAACCATGAAAAAGAAGGATTCCCAGTTTGGTGTAATGGTTAGGAGTGCGGACTCTAATCTGGGAGAACTGGGTTTGATTCCCCACTCCTCCACATGCAGCTGTTGGTGAGACCTTGGGTCAGTCATAAATTCTCTCAGAGCTGTTCTCTCAAGGGCAGTCCTCAGGAGAGCTCTCTCAGCCCCACCTACCTCACAGCCAGGTGTCTGTTGTGGGGAGGGGGAGGGAAAGGAGTTTGTAAGCTGCTCTGAGACTCCTTTGGGTAGTGAAGGATCTCTTCTTTTTCTTCTTCCTGGACTGATGTGTACATGCATTAGGTCTATACAGATATTCCAATGAGTGCACATAAATTAGGATTGAACTTCATGCTGCAATTCTCGTCTCCCCTCCTCGTGGGTTCATTAGCAGAGGGCTCTTTTCAGAGCTTTTTTTT
>NW_015206000.1:0-2349 GCF_001447785.1 Gekko japonicus | reverse complement strand
CCAGGTAGCAGAGATAGAAACTTTATAAATGACAAAAACATGAAGGTGGGTTTTTTTTACTTAAAATAAAAACATGCTTAAAACATTAGCAATCTTGCAATATTTTGTTTATATAATAGTGTCTGATAACTGACACCTCTTGCTCTGAATTATTGCATCAAAATGTCTGTGCTGTTGCAATCTTGAGTATGCTGTTCAGGTGTGTATCTGTAAGCTGCAAACCTACAATGATGCAGCAGCAGCAGAACTGGAAGAAGAAGCAGAAGACAGCCAGTTCCACTGCGGGCCTGATAGAAGCCCTCCAAGGGCCTCATCTGGCCCCCGGGCCGCATGTTTGACACCTCTGACCTGGAGGATGGTGGGCTTATCCAAATCCAGTTTTGTATCCCTTAACCATGGTTTACAACTTGGGGAGTTATACCTGCAATGGATCACACTGGTAGAGCAACTGTCTGGTTACAGCTTAGTTGGGGGAGGGGGGTTTCCTTAATAAATAAAAAAAAGCTTCTTTTTTTTCCAGACAGGCAGTGGAACACAGATGTTGTTTATAAATGTTTCTCCTGACATTTTCTTTTATTTTTATAGAGCAATTCTTCACACATGAAACGGGACGTTTACGGTTGGGTTATGCAACAGGTAATGAACCCCTCAAAGCCATAAAACGAGCCTGTCTTCTCGAGACCAAGTATAACAAGATGCGATGGACGTTTATCAACCTTCAAGAGGTTTCAGCATCATTCCTGAAGCTGTCCTTAATGACTTTTGTAAAGACTGGTTTTTACCTCTCCATGGGAGACGCCAAACCACCCGTCTGGAAAGCTTGACGCTGTCTCGTTCTCTAAAAACGTAAAGGCTGCGTGAGCTCCCCTTCCTTTCCCTCCCGGCAATTTCTCCGCTGCAGTTTTGCTGCTTGCTAGAACATCCAAGGTTGTTTTCCCTTATTGAATCCAACCAGAAACAGTAATGGTGTGATATTTCCACAGAAATTTGCACAGGACCAAAAACAAAGATGGAATGTAAAAGAGATGCTTACCTATACAGAGCAGTGGTTTGGAAACGTTGTAGAGATGTCTGTGGCATGCTAAGGCATACATTCAAACCCTAGAAAGAACTTTAATATGCACAAATTAATCTGTGGAAGCGAGATGGGTCTGGATTATGTTTGCTGTTCCAGTCCTCTTATCTACACATTTGACATCCCACTTGACAAAAGGACAGGTCAGACCACGCCTTGAGTCCTGTGTGCAGTTCTGGAGGCCTCACTTCAAAAAGGATGTGGGCAAAATCGAGAGGGTGCAGAAGAGAGCGACAAGGATGATCAGGGGTCTGGAGACTGAGCCCTACGAGGAAAGGCTGAGGGCCCTGCGAATGTTCAGTTTGGAGAAGAGGAGGCTGAGGGGGACATGATTGCTCTCTTTAAATATCTGAAAGGCTGTCATTTGGAGGAGGGCAAGGAGCCGTTCCAGTTGGCAGCAGAGGAGAGGACCCGAAGCAACGGGTTTAAATTGCACGCAGAAAGGTATGGGCTGGATATTAGGAAAAACCTTTTCACGGTCAGAGTGGTTCAAAGGTGGAATCAGCTGCATGGGGAGATGGTGAGCTCCCCTTCACTGACAGCTTTCAAGAAGAGGCTGGAGGGATATTTGTCGGGGATGATTTAGGCTGGTCCTGCATTGGGCAGGGGGTTTGCCTAGGTGGTCTGTATGACCCCTTCCAACTCTATGATTCTATGACCTTTGACTCTCAAAAGGTTATACCCTGAAAATTGTATTGGTCTCTAAGGTGCTACTGGACTTGAATCTAACTTCCCACCTGTATAGGTAGAGTTCTCAGCTCTTGGCTGGAAGCCACCAGGAAACCATCCAAGGGCGGTAATTACCTCAAGGGTGTCCCATGACGTCACTTCCCGTTGAGGAACAGGAAGTGAGATCACCATGTCATGGGATACTCTGGGATTCTGCTGAAACTCTATGGCTTTTACCATGGAGTTTAAAGCATTTCTTAGAGCACCCCCTGATGCAGGGCTGCCATTTCTGATTATGCAGGAAGAAATGACATCACAGCATTGAAGGATACCTCCCCCCCCCCCGTTTTCTTCTGCTAGCACTTGATGAAGCTCAAGGGCAGAAGAATGTGTGGGGTGTAAACATGCATGAACTCTATATGTGCAATGCGCATATTTTTGCTGCATCGTGATTGCACATTGGTATGTATATATCAAGGCCTCTAGACCAATGAATGCATAGAGAATAGGGCAGGGGCCAAAAGGAGTGATTCCCTCTGAGACTATTAAGAATTAGAGATTACAGGTGCTGTACCGACAACATTGTACAGCAGTTGCTACCGTAA
>NW_015205999.1:0-2288 GCF_001447785.1 Gekko japonicus | reverse complement strand
CCCCAAAATAAGGTTTGGACCACCACATGCCATACAGCCCCATGTTCAGGGGACCTTCCACTTCAAGTCTGACACAAACCCCAGCACACGCTCTCTGTGTGGCAGTTCCACACACCACCAATCCAGGGAGGGAGAGTGGAGCTAACCTCGGCCTTAAAAATGGCAGAGTTGAGCTCCTCTTTCCCCGGCGGGGCCTGCTGCTGCAGTGGCAGTGGGGGCTGGGTGAGTCTTGGTGCCAGAGGGCCGCCAGGGGAGGAGCGCATGCAACAGGAGGCGCCTCCCAGCCGGCTGGCAGGAAAGGCAAGGTAGTCCGGCGAGAGCAGACCTGGCGTCTGGCGAGGGCGGGGAGAGAAAGAGGGTGGGCGGCGGCGACTGGCAGACGGAGCAACGCACATGCCCCACCGGGCTGGGGCTCTCCATAGCTCGCCTGGCCCAGCTCCAGCGCCTGGCATGTGGGGGCGCACACACCGCTCTGCCCCACCCGTCCTGCCTTGGGGATCCCTGTGCAGTGGTGGCAGTGCCACCAAGTTTCGGGGCAGGGAGGAGGGGAGCAGTGGGCGAGGGTGCGGGACGTGTTGCTGCTCGGCAGGCCAGCATCCTTCTGAAGCCTGGCACTCTAGACAATCGCCTAGTTCACCTCTATGGAAGCACCGGCCCTGAGAGGAGGGGTCAGAGGGCAGCTCCTAGGTTAAGACAAGAGAGGCATCCCATTCAAGGAGATAACACCTATACAAATTTAGAGTGATGTAGCACCCCCACCCCCAATGTCCAGGCATGCTGAGTCGCTAATTCCAACACTCCCTCTCGATGCCAGCAAGGTTCACAATGTTCAGGTTGTCTCGCAGGCCTTTGTCTCTTGGTAGCAGTTTGGTAAATATGTCTGCTTTCATTTTCTCAGTGGGACAGTAGTGTAGCTTGACAACTCCTTGCCCCTGCAGGACACTTACATACTGGTTTCTACTTCCAATGTGCTTTGCCTGCATGCTGTTCCTTTCTGAAAGAGACAGGGCTATACAACTCTAGCACTTAATTTATATCACAAGTACTGTAGCTTTGACTCAACTGAAAATGGCACAACAATAATACTAAGAAATATATAGTATTAAAAAGAAGGATATTGAAATGTTACTTTATGTGGGAAAGCTTAAACAGGGTTAGGCAGGTATGTGAGATCCTCACATATGCTTGCTAGCTCTCACATTTGTGTGCTAATTTGCTGCCATTCATTGATCTTACCAGCTGCCTTGATACAATCTTAGCTTTACTTATGCATCTTGGCTCTGAATGGCCCTTCTTGATAGCTGCTCCCCCATCTTTCTGTATGTAGGCTTTGAGGAAATTCTGTTTCACTGTATCTGACGAAGTGTGCTTGCACATGAAAGCTTATACCCAGAATTAAACTTTGTTGGCCTTAAAGGTGCCACTGGACTCAAACTTTGTTCTGCTACTTCAGACCTAAATGGCTTCCCACCTGAATCTAAGAGCCATGCAGTTAACCTTGTATAGGGAGTAGCCAGTGGGAGTTAACTCTAGGGTGGAAAGCAGGCTGCTAAGTGGTTCTGAGCATGCTGAGAAAAAAAGAGGGGTAAGTGAAATGACAACTGTACAGGAATTTTGTACACATAGTCTCTCCCTGCGTAGTACAGGATGGCTAGCTCTCCAGTATTGCAAAGTGCAGCCTGGAAAACTCTTGAGATGTTTGAGAAATCATTATTGTTTGTTACTTGGTTGGGATTTTGTGTGTATAATTTTGGGTTGGGATTTGGAGGGGTCTGCTGGGAGTTTAAAAGTGTTTTGCTATATTTTATTTATACATTAGTACCAGAAGAGGAGGTGGAGATGTTGTGAGTGTTGGTGAAAACGAGAGTGTGAAAACTGAGTGTGGCAAAACTCATCCTAAGTATAGGGTGAAACATTGCATGAGCTTTAGGAAAGCTTTAGGGAAATTTGATTGGGGAGGAAATATATGCAACGGATTGTAGTCTCTGAGTCCTGAAATTGTTAGGAGGTACGTGTGGGGATTAGTCTAAATATCAAATGTTTTCCCAGATCTATCAAATGTAAAAGCAAAATTCAATACTATGCTGAAAGTGAAAGGCTAGACTGGAAAGGGTTGAAAAAACTAGTAAGTTCCAGATGCAGCTGAATTGCTGAGCAGCTCTTTTTAAAAAACAAAAATCCTTTCTCACAACTAGCTAATGTAACTCCCATCTTTAAAAAAGGTTCCAGAGGAGATTCAGGAAACTACAGTCTAGTCACTCTAACATTGATACTGGGTAAGTTGGTGG
>NW_015205998.1:0-2304 GCF_001447785.1 Gekko japonicus | reverse complement strand
GCCCAAGACCTTGGAGAGCTGCTGTCAGTTGGCATAGACAATATGGAGTGAGATGGGGCCAGTGGTCTGGTTCTGAATAAGGCAATGTTCATACATAAAAGAGCATGTTACTGCAATGGGATCAGGGTCCATGTTGGTCCAAATTATTTTGCACAGTTCCCATTCCTTGAAACCATAACTTCAAAGAATCTGCCTGCCCAACTAATTAGTGGTCGATAGGTACAAAACATGTCTCAAGAAGTCAGAACAGTCTTCTGGTTTCCCTAGGCCATGTTCATCTTTATGAATCCAAGCTGAAATCAAAATAGAAGCTCTTATAGGGAAGACTTTGAGAACAAAATATATGGAAGATGGCCCTACAGACCTCCAGGAATGCTTTGAAGCATTTAATCAAATGGGCCAAGAATGCAGCGGGTCTCAATTCAAACAATATTTGTCTTCCACTAACTTTTCTTCTCGCTCCTGCTGACCTTCAAAGGGCAGGAGAGGTTGGATTTTGAGCTCATTGAGAGAAAACGCACCAAAAGGGAACAGCTGTTCTACAAGATTAAAGGAAAATTGTGCCGCATTAAACAGAACGAAGCCTGGATCAATAATCACAGTAGTTGGTGAAAAGAAAGCCATTCCAGATTCATTATTCTCTATTAAAAATTCCATTGACAAGTAGCCATATATACATTTTGAGATAATTTTACAAGTGTCCTTTGATGTGAAAGGAAGAGATGCAACAAGGGAAATGCACTGGAGGTGAAAAGTATCAGTGGCAGAAAACCACGTTAAGAGCATGGTCTTGTTCAAACACAGCTGGCCCTTGGTATTTTTGATTTTATTTTCTTCTAAAATGAAAACCATCTTGGCAGGAGTCTGTCAACGGCATTTATAAGGCAAATGGGACAGCTTGTTTAGAATGCTAAATAGTAAAAAGCAGGGCAATTAGCCCATTCTGCAATTAAGAACGAACAGTCAATAGCTTCGTTCAGCATTGCCGTACAGAATTAATAGGCTCCTTTTCTCTCTGCAGGTTTGAAAAACATCTGTGAGTTTCACCTGCCTCCTAGCACTGCTCTCTGGTTCTCTAAACTTCTGCAGGCATCAAAGATCCACATGTATGGCTAACCACACTGATGCAGAATACAAACAGGCCTTCTTTGAAGAAAAGAAAACTTGTAAGCAGTGATTGTTGCAAAGAAAGTTCAAGAATTGCTTCTAACAAGCAATTTCCACCTCCAACCACTAGGAGTAATTTATAAGACTGGGGCATATTCCTCGCATTCAGTAAGCAAAGTGCTATCAACCAGAACTGCCACTAAAATCAATCAAAACAACATTCAGGCCAATTTTTGCACTTCTATAAGTTCATAATATTCCCCTTAGAGCTGATTGTGATATTACTGTTTGTGCTTGCAAACTTTACTTCTGACGAAAAGTTCTGGAGAACTTAAAAGCTCCCACTCTCTTATCGCGTTATTTGGGTGGTCTCAATAAATGGTATTACATGGATTGCATTATTTGGTTTTGGATTATACTTCACTCGTCCCTGAATACAAATTTTGTGTGTGAATCAGTCAAGTGAGAAGAGCATGCTAAAGCATTTTTCAGTATTTGTCCCTTTAAAATACACAAAAAAATTGGAGGGAGGGGGAAAAAAAGACCCTTTTTCTAATGTCAGTCACAGTTGTTTTAAATGGAAGAGAGGTTGTGGCTCTGTGGTAGAGCATCTGCTTGGCATGTAGAAGATCCCAGATTCAATCCCTGGCACCTCCAGTTAAAGGATCTGGGACGGGAGTTGGTAATATGAAAGAACTCTGGATGAGACCCTGGAGAGCTGCTGCTGGTTTGAGTAGACAACACTGACATTGGCTGATGGTGTGATTCAGAAGAATCAGCCTCATGTGGAAAGGCATTCAATAATGCATAGGCATGTGCACCATAGCTCCAGGAACAGGGACATATTTTGTTCAAACCTCACCTCTTGCATGACCTCACTAGATGGCTGTAGGCAAAGAAATGGTCTCATAGACCCCACCATGCTGCAGTACTGGGTTAATACTGAAATCCTGTCTCATGGGGTACTGTAAAGAACACTGAGATAATATGTATGAAGAGCTCTGAACATTCACAAAGTGCTAAAGCATCACAGTATTTTCAGCCGACGGGCAAGACAGAGTGACATTTCCTATCCTTTACTATCCTTCCAACTGATTCGGGCCTTACTTGCATAAAGAGAGTTAAGATAGGATGGGGGGGTAAGGACCTTGGGGTTCTGGAGTAACCGCACAACACAGTCCAATCCCATTGGGTGCC
>NW_015205997.1:0-2467 GCF_001447785.1 Gekko japonicus | reverse complement strand
TCGACCAAAGGTCTGGCGGAACAGCTCCGCTTTGCAGTTCCGTGTGGAATTTTAGCAAGTCCCGCAGGGGCCTGATCTCAACTGGGAGCGGATTCCACCAGGCAGGGGCCAGGACAGAGAAGGCTGTGGCCCTGGCTGAGGTTAACCAGACATCCTTTGGGCCAGCCAGGGACTACCAGTCAGCGTTTTTGCAAACTTGCTCACGGTTTTGCAAACTGAGGGTCGTGGCTCCTTCGGAAGCAAATGCTCAGAAGCCACTGGGGAGGACCCTGACCTGGATAGCCCAGGCGAGCCCGATCTTGCCAGATCTCGGAAGCTAAGCAGGGCCGACTCTGGCGAGGACTTGGAAGAGTGACCTCCAAGGAATACCAGGGCTGGGGTGCAGGGGCAGGCAATGGCAAGCCACCTCTCTGAAAACGTTCAAGCCCCAGTTGGGGTCGCCAGAAGTCGCCATGACATCCAGGCATGCAAAGGCACACACTTCCAAGCCGAAGAGCAGACGCTGTCCGAAGACCTTTCCGTGGTCATGTGGCCGGCATGACTAGACGGTTGCCAGAAGTCGCCATGACGTCCAGGCACGCAAAGACACACACTTCCAAGCCGAAGAGCCGGCGCTGTCCGAAGACCATTCCGTGGCCATGTGGCCGGTATGACTAGACGCCGAGGTGCACGGAACGCTGTTCCCTTCCCACCGAAGCGGTACCTATTTGTCTACTTGCAGTTTCTTGCTTTCAAACTGCTAGGTTGGCAGGAGCTGGGGCCAGAGACGGGAGCTCACTCCATCATGCAGCACTCGAGTCTCAAACTGCTGCAACTGCTTGAGCCATTCTTCAGCATGCTCCTAACCCTATCCCTCCCCACACCCCAAAGAGATACCTGGAGTTCTCCGTTGACCAACACCACCGGCGCCTCGTCGTTGCTTGGGATCACCTCGATGGAGACCCTCCTCGGCTGGCTCTGCTGGTTGACCTCGGAGACGTTGGCCACCACCGTGAAGCCGTCCGCGAAGGATTCGCTGCCGTCATGCACGTACTGAATGAGCTGCTGCTCTACCTGGGTGCAAAGAAGACAGAGGCTGGAGGGCTTTGTGTCTGCTTCTCCGTCAGTGGAATTGGGGGGGGACGGGGACGGTTCATTGCCGTTTCAGGGATTTCTACCCTGATGCGTTAAGGTCCTGCTCAGGACAGAAACCACCGAGTCCAGCATCCCGTTTCCCACAGCGCTCGCCGAAATGTCTTATAGAATAATAGAATCATAGAGTTGGACAGGACAACTGCCAGAATGACTTATGCACAATTTTGGAAACAGGATAAAGTGCCAGATATTTGGGATTGGATTTAAAAAGTTCTCTTCATGACTGAAATCGATAAACTTACGAGAAAACTCAATAACAAAGAAGAACAAGAATTTGCAGAGGACTGGGAAGACTAAGGAATACATGGAAAATAATTGGGATGTAAAAAATAACTTGCTTTGTTTTGATAGTTATTGAAAATGAAAGTTAATTAAATGGATGGTGATATAATAACGGATAAGGTTACCTAGACAAACAGAATAATAGAAACAGAGAAGATTGAGTATAATGTTAAAATTGGATTTATAAGGAGGGTGGAGCATTGCGGGAGGCCACGAGAAAGGGGGGAAGGAGGGGAAAAGGGATATATGGGGGAAACGAAAAATATATTAATGTAATTGTTATTTGTTAAGTATATCCAAATAATAAAAATGTATTTTTTTTAAAAAAAAGACTGCCAGGGAGGGGGAGCTCACCACCACCCGAGGCCGCCGATTCCACTGCTGCACAACTCTGACTTTAGCAAAAGGTTTCCCTAAGATCCAGCTGGTACCTCCCCGCCCTTAATTTAAAGCCACAATGGCGAGTCCTGTCCTCTGCTGCCCACGGGCACTGCTCCCTGCCCTCCTCCGAGTGACAGCCCTTAAAAAGAGCTCTCTCAGCCCCACCTACCTCACAGGCAATGCCCCCTCTGAGTTGTGGAGTCTGGCGAGCAAAAGATTCTACTTTGTGAGCTGCCGGCATTAAAGTTGTGAGCGAACGATTTGGCTGCTGCATAAATCAGTTTGCTCTGGAGCCCTCCTTCCTGAGCTGAGACAAGAACGTGTGAGCCGGAGACTAAAAAACCGTAAGCTGGCTCACACTGACTCGGCTTGGAGGGAACACTGGTGGACTCCTGTCCTAGCTGTATCTGGCTGCGGTCACACGGGGAGCTTATAGCGATTTGTTCCCACTCTAGATTTGATTGGGAATATTGTTTTTCCCCGGGTTGGGATGACTACACATCCCTCCCCGAACTGCATTCATTGCTTGACAAGGCTCTGGGCACCGTCTAGATAGCTGTGCTGCCACTTGGGCGGCGCTGCCACTTGGGCGGCACAGCACAAGTTTTTTTTTATTGCTTTGCGCAGGCACATATGCACACGGCCAAATCAATGCCCCCACTTGGGCTCG
>NW_015205996.1:0-2325 GCF_001447785.1 Gekko japonicus | reverse complement strand
AAGCGTTCTGCTGTTCCATTCTGTTGAGGCGAATAAGGCACTGTAGTCTTATGTTCAATTCCTTCCTGTTCCATGAATCTTTGGAACTCACTGCTGCAGTGCTCTGTACCATTATCAGTAAATAACACTTCTGGCACCTTGCCAAATTTGTTTTTAACAACAGACACATAGTATTTAAACTTGTCAAGCACCTCATCTTTGCTTCTAAGCAGGTAGGTGTAAACATATCTGGGTTTTGCTTCCAGAAAACTGACAAAGTATCTGTTCCCTCCAGCAGATTCACGAATAGGTCCAACTAAATCAGAGTAGACACACTCTAGAAGCTTAACGTTGGAGTCATGAAGTCTAGTTTTGTAAGAGGGAGCTGTGCCTTTAGATTTAAGACAAACATCACAGCCATCTCTCATGAGCTCACATTCTGCTGCTTCAATATTGCATTCCTTCAACAATTGTTGCACAGACTTTATATTTCCATGTGCAAGCTTTACATGCCAAGCAAACAAACAGTCTTTGTGATTGCATTCAGCTGATCTGGTATGGCACACCATTCCTTCAGCTTCAATGTCCTCATCATCAAAATTAGCATCAACAATATGTCCCAAATAATGAAAACTATTTTTCACTTCCAGCATCATGTTAAATCCGTTTTCACTCCAGATCTTTCCATAGCTTGGTCTAAGATCAACATTACTACCACTTTGCATGATTCTCTGTGTGGATATCAGATTATGTACTGCGTTTGGGACTAAAACACAATCCTTAAGTGTAACTTCAACAACTTTGTTATCAGAGTTCAAGCCAAACACTTTTACAGTTCCAGATCCTGTGACTGAAAGGCTTTCACCTTCAGCTCCTTGTAGAGCAGGCTTACAATCTCTATCCAAGTCAATGAACCACTTTTCAGATTTAATCACATGAAAACCACTTCCAGAATCAATTATGAATATATCAACATCCACATCACACTTCTCAGCAACAGTCAATGCATGCATATTGCTGCCTTGCTTTACAGCATCAGCCTTTGAGGGCTTTTTCTCTGTCACAGCAAAAACATTTCGTCTCTCTGTGTGACCATTTGGATTGCTTTGGCCACGCCCCCTAGAGGGTCTTGTTTCAGAGCAGCTAGTTTCAGCGCGGTTACTTTTGGCGGGAGCCTTTTGGTCCCTTTGTTCCTGCAAATCCTTTGATTTAGTCAAACACTCTGACCGACAGAATTTTGCGACATGCCCAAGCTTCCCACATCGGAAACAATTTACATTTCTCTTGCCTTTGTTCCTTTCACATTCTGATTTAATACTTAACACAGACAAGTCACCTTTTGTTTGAGAAACTGCTCTTCTGTGGCCTTCTTCCCTCAGGTAAGCTAGTACATGGGGCAGAGTAAGATTAAGAGACGCTTTTAAGGCTGCAACTTCGTGTGCATAATCTTTGTTTAAAGAACCAAGAATTATTGATATTAAACTTTTATCATTCGGTTCTTCCTGCATTTCCTTCAGAGCATCGTACGTTTCCATTATAAAATTTAAATGCTCCAGTATGGACTGGTCATTTCGCATACGTGCATTTAAAAGCTTTTGACGGAGAAACACATAGCTAGCATTAGACTTTGAAGCATATTTCTCCTCCAACTTTTTCAACATTTCTTTCGCGTTTGCACATTTTAACATTTCTCTGTTGTCCCTCGGTTCCAAAGAACCCTGATAAGAGACATCGCCAGGCCATCATTAGCAATATATTTTTCCAACTCCTTTCCACCCTCGGGGGGGGGTCAGAATCAATCACAGAAAGGGCCGTGTGTGATTGAAGAGCGTTTCTAACGCATCTCCGCCACCAGTCAAAGTTATGATTATTCAGAACCGGGAGATTAAAGAATGCTAGATTTTTGCTAGCTTGCATTGTGGCTTTCAATTGCTTAATATACTTCACCACTCCGTAGAACGTAGAAAGGAAACCGGCGATCCTTTGATGTGCGGGAGGCTCCGAGGCTTTTTTTCAGCAGCAGCTCCGGCAGGATCGATCTCACCCCCTCCTCTTTCTCTCGCTCCTTTCGGCTCAGCTCGCAGGGAAAAAGATGATTTAAGTCGAACGACACAGGATTTCTCTCCGGCTTGAAGACACACACGTTCAGTGTGATCCCACAGGCTCGTGAAGAAAAACTCAGGAACGTTGCTTGAACGCCATTAATCCAAAGCGAGTTTAAAAAATAAAATTTTTTCTTTCTACCTTAGAAAAATCCTAACACACATGAGTTGCTTTTCTGGTCTATTTCTGGCACTCTCTTCTGCATTTGCACAGTAGAAGCTTCACTGGGCCCATAACCAATTT
>NW_015205995.1:0-1278 GCF_001447785.1 Gekko japonicus | reverse complement strand
ATGCCTGTAGCTCTTACGGTGGGGGTCACGGAGCTGAACTAGAGGATACATTCTTCTCACGGAGAAGAATTTGTGGCATGTGCGGTTCATTGGGGACAAGTGGTTACAGTTAAAACATAATGCGCGACAATAATCAGGGACAAAACAGGATGGCCGTTTTTGTAGTGGGTCACTGTTAGCTTGGACCGTAGAACAGCCATGCAAGACACTCCTGAAGTTTGCATGCTGTTTAACTATTTATGTTTAACATCGTCATCTTATTCGGGTTTACACAATAGTACAAGGAGGCCAGTGGACTGACTCCCTAGCAAGAGAACATAGGGTCACAGGCTTAGGATGCAATGATGTGCTTGCGTATTTCGGACTAAACTTCTCTTCTCAGTAATCATATAGATAATTTAACTGCAGATTTTAAATACTACAGGAAAGAATGGTGAAAACTGAACAAATAAGTATAATAAATAATGGGCTTTAAAATAACCAATGAAATACAACAGTTTGTGGGTCTATTATCCCATTACATACAAATTTATTACACACATGTAATACAGAATCCCATCCAGAATATGAACAATATCCAAAGTTGGCATCAATATTAAACGTCCCTAGGTCCACCTCGACTGAAGAAAGTTTTAATAAGAGTCCTCATGCTGGGCTGTAAAAGTAATAAATCTCAGCCCCCTCCAGATGAATCCTCCTGTTGTAGCAGTGGCAAGGTCCTCTTATAATAATGTATCATCAGCTGGAAGAAATCCTGACAAACATTCAGTAGTGACTGTTTCAGGAAACGTCTTTATCAACAGTTGACAGTCCTCTTAATTGGCCAAACACCACTTATGAGACGGATAAACTTCATTTGTGGGACACAGCTGCCTCCAAATTTACAAGTAGCTGAAAAGTACTGGGTTCGCTGCATGGAGGACTTGGACCACGACATGCGTTTGCACACGTTTATCATACTTAACATCTAACAAACAAAAAACGGCCCTGCAAGGCTAACTATATACACACCCACCCAGCACACCCTTAGTCCCATTGGAGGGTTTGAATTTCCCGCCAAAGTGGCTATTGGTTGGCACCGGGGGAACTAGGATCCTATGTTCCTATTGTTCAGGGGAGCTAAGCTCCTGTCTGTGCCGTGGACCCCTAGTAGCGGTCCGCATACATAACACTAGCATTAATCTTTTTCTGATTAGGCACAGCATTCTTCTATTACTTTTACGGCCCAGCATGAGGACTCTTCAGTTGTGGTGGACATAGAGACTGAAAAGTCCTTAA
>NW_015205994.1:0-2565 GCF_001447785.1 Gekko japonicus | reverse complement strand
CTTTCAGGGCTCCTGAGTTAGTAGAGAAGGGAGGGGAGGGATCTTTGCAAGCGTGTACGGAGGCGAGAGAAACTGGGCCTTTGGCTCTCTCGAGAGGGCAGTCGGAATCCCTGCCGCTGGTCTCCAAAAAAAATGGAGGTTTGCGTTTGCAGGCATCTGTTTTTTCAGCTCCCCCGACACCTTCCAAGCCTGGCAGAACTGGCCTGCTTGCAAACCCCCCCCCCCGGGGGCAAAGAGGACTTTCTCATCCAGGCAAGCCAACCGACGAAACGCCACACCGGGCACAGATAAATCTGCGCCAGTCTACCGGGCGAGGCAGAGGTGCTCCAGGGAATTCGGTTTTAATAAAGAAGCGAGCGGCCTCGGCCTTGGGTGTGTGGGCGGGTGATGGAGGACTCGCCGGCTGTGATGGTGGGGGTGGAACTGGCAGGAGAGACAGCGAGCGTGAGGCACGCTTGCATCTGTGGAAATGTGCGTGCGGCTTTCCGATATGAGAGCAGTCTGGCGCACGGCGGAGCATTTGCAAATAGGAGGAAAAGAAAGAAGAAGAAGAGGGGGAGGAGGAGGAGGAGAGCCCTGCACTTCACTACCCGAAGGAGTCTCAGAGCAGCTTCCAATCTCCTTTCCCATCCCATCCCCACAACAGGCCCCCTGAGAGGTAGGAGGGGCTGAGAGAGCTCTCTCAAGGACTGCCCTTGAGAGAACAGCTCTGACAGAACTTGTGACTGACCCAAGGTCGCACCAGCAGCTGCACGTGGAGGCGTGGGGAATCCAACCTGGTTCTCCCAGATTAGAGTCCGCGCTCTTAACCACGACGTCAATGGATATGCTCGTGGAGAAAGAGCCCAAAGCCCCCCTGCCGTTAGGTAGGGGTGCCAAAACACCAGGTGTGGCCTGGAGATCTCCCGGAATTAGTTCCACTGGAGAAAAGGGCCTCTCTGGAGGGTGGAGCCTATGGCATTATACCTTGCTGAAGTCCCTCCCCTCCAGGCCCCATAGCTACAGTGGGGCATCGCAGGGCAAGGCCCCCTGACTTGCTGTTAAGGCCGCCCCCCCAACTTCTCATCCAGCCCAGGGCCCCTGAACGGCAGCAGGTGTGGGGAAAGCGCTGGGTGTTCCTTTAATTCACTCAGCCAGCGCCCCCTAAGAAATCTAAATGCCCCCCAACCAATGTTCCCTCTAAGCTGTGGAGTCCTGTGAGCAAAAAAATCAGCTTTGTGAGCTACTGGCATTAAAGTTGTGAGCGAGCGATTTGGCTACTGCGTAGATCAGTTTGCTTTGGAGCCATCCTTTCTGAGCGAAGACAAAAATGTGTGAGCCGGAGGCTAAAGAACTGTGAGCTAGCTCACACAAACTCAGCTTAGAGGGAACATTGCCCCCAACTAAAATACCCCTGGCTACGAGCCTGCTCCCGTCCCCAGGCTCAACCCCCAAATCTTCAGGAATTTCCCAGGCTTGGAGTTGCAAGCCTACAAACAGGGCTGATGAGAAAGATGCCCACCCAGAGAAGAGAGGCCGTGCAGAACGGTCGAGCTCCCCAACACCAAATGGAACCTGCCGTTCTCTTGGAATTGCAACTGGTCTCTGGACGAGAGAGATCAGCTGCCCTGGAGGACATGGCGTCTAGGGAGGCCAGAATGCCACGCGTCTCCGCCAAGCCCCCTCTTTCTTGGAATTGCAACTGGTCTCTGGACGAGAGAGATCAGCTGCCCTGGAGGACGTGGCGCCTCGGGAGGCCGGAATGCCATGCGTCTCCGTTAAGCCCCCTCCCCTCCCCAAACTCTCTCCCCAAATCTCCAGGGATCCTTCAAGTTGGAGTTGGCTACCAAAAACCAGTCCTGTGGGCACTCAGATAAAGGATGGTGTAAATAGACCCGTGCGCCTTGGTGTTTAGTCATGCCGGCCACATGACCACGGAAACGTCTTCGGACAGCGCTGGCTCTTCGGCTTGGAAACAGAGATGAGCAACGCAACCCTAGAGTCGGACTCGACTGGCTTTCGAGCAAGGGAACCTTTACCTTTTTTAATAGGCCTAGTGACCTCCTTGGGGGTAAGGACTAAGTTTCTGATGCTATTAAGGATGGGAAACCTAAATTCCGTGTCACGTGCGGTGAAATGAGCAGAGGGTAATCTTTTGGGTCTCCAGTGGGGGCTATAAGAACGTAAGAGAAGCCGTGTTGGGTCAGGCCAGTGGCCCATCAAGTTCAGCACTCTATGTCACACAGTGGCCAAAACCCAGGGGCCATCAGGAGGTCCACCAGCGGGGCCAGAACTCCAGAAGCCCTCCCACTATTGCCCCCCAAACACCAAGAAGACAGAGCATCACTAACCCCAGACAGAGTGTTCCATCTATACCTTGTGGCTATTAGCCACTCATGGACCTCTACTCCATAGGTTTATCCAGTCCCCTCTTGAAACTGTCGAGAAAGTCCTTTCTCTGCACAGGGCCATGAAAGGCTGCTGTTGCTCTGTATAACAGATCCAAAATCGCAAGATGTCCTAGTCTCGTCGTACATCCCTTTGGTCAGGCCGCACTTGGAGTGCTGTGTGCAGTTCTGGAGGCCT
>NW_015205993.1:0-2607 GCF_001447785.1 Gekko japonicus | reverse complement strand
CCCCAGGGGGACTTGGCAAGCCTACCCTCAACCTTCCCGAACCCAGGTCCCAACTTTAAGCCTCAGGTAGCAGCGCGCTACCAGGCGAGCTGCAAAACACAGGACAAGAAGTTGTGGGGCATCAGAGTTGCATGACAGGAAGACGAGGAGCCAGAGCAGTCTTGAGCACACGGAGGGCCAGAGTTTTGAGTTCATGCTGCAAGTGCCCATGGAACTATGGAGGACCAACCGGTGGTGGTGGGGAGACAGTCAGGTCCAGCTAGCAGGGAGGAGAGAGAAAGGTCAAGGGTGAGCTTCTACGTGTGTATGTGGGTGGTGGTGGTGTTATCTTTGAATCTGACATGGCTAAAAAGGAATCCTCTTAATCACAGAGTAACCTTTCCTCAGCATCTGATTCTGCTCTCAGCATGGGTGCAAAAACAGGCAGGATGTGTGGGCCTTTGCTCTCTATGTATGCAAGTGGTTCCCAGGAAGAACAACACCCAAACAAGATGACTCTATGGGTGGCAGTATTATTAGACCACGGCCCAGGAGAAAACTTGCTACTCATTCCTTTAAGGAACCTGCAGTGCTCTTAGTCATATTATTTAAAATGGTTTTTCCCCCTGGATCATTTAATGATAAGAAGGAAGCTACTGGTCTCCCAGAAACCACCTGGAGGAGCCAGGAGGAATCTTGAGTGGACAGAGCTGTATCAGTCACATGGGGGATGGTTGGACACCACCTTTCTGTGGTGGTGGTGAGGGGCCTTCACAGCCACCACTGATTTCAGATTTGTTAAAGATCCAGACATATTCTTCTTCTCCTTGTTATATTTAAGCATGTGTGTTCTATGGCTTGTTGCTGTAATAAATGCCTGACTGACTGACTTCTTCTCCTTCTTCAAGTTGAAGTTACCATATCACAAAGTCAAGTTTCTGGGGAAATGGTTTCCTGAGTGTGCACCACTGTTTAGAAGACCACAAGAATTTCATTAAACACACACACACAACACACAGTTCAATACAGTGGTATTCAATCCACAGTTCATGGAGAACCACAATCACAATTATCGTCAACCAAGACACCCCCATGGCTACTGTGTACCACCCCACCAGTTGCATATACAAGAAGATACAAGTATTAATATTACTTAAACAGCATGATAAAAAGTAGAGACATCACCCTGCCAACAAAAGTCCGCATGGTCAAAGCAATGGTATTCCCAGTAGTCATGTATGGCTGCGAGAGTTGGACTATAAGGAAGGCCGAGCGCTGTAGAATAGATTATTTTGAACTATGGTGCTGGAGAAGACTCTTGAGAGTCCCTTGGACTGCAAGAAGATCAAATCAGTCAATCCTAAAAGAAATCAACCCTGACTGTTCCCTGGAAGGCCAGATAATGAAACTGAAGCTCAAATACTTTGGCCACCAAATGAGAAGGGAGCACTCACTGGAGAAGACCCTGATGCTGGGAAAGATTGAGGGTCAAAGAAGACGGGGACGGCAAAGGATGAGATGGTTAGACTGTTGTCGAGGCAACAAACATGAAATTAAGCAAACTCCGGAGCACGACAGAAGACCGGAAGGCCTGGCATGATCTGGTCCATGGGGTCGCGAAGAGTCGGACTCGACTATGCGACTGAACAACAAATATAACTATAACCTTGTAAATGACCAGAGTACCTCTGAGCATGTAGGCTTGTCTCTCCCTATCCCTGCTGAACCTTAGCTAGCCCTTGTGTGTCTTGAGGGGAAGAGCTTGAAAATCAGACTTCTATGACACAAAGCAGTGTGCAAGCTTTCAAGTTTTCCCAAGCCCTTTATTAGGCTGTATGTTAAAAGATAAATGCTTCCCGGAGTTAAAAGTGCCCTTAAGAAGACAAGAACAGAAGAAGAGCCCTGCTGGACCAGACCAATAGTTCATCTAGTCCAGCATTCTGTCTCACACAGGGGCCAACCAGTTCCTCTGGATGGCCAACAACAGGGAATAGAGGGCTTCCCCTGATGTTGCCTCCTGGCTCTGGGAGTCAGAGAATTAGTGCCTCTGAATATGGAAGTTCCCCTCAATCACCATAGCTAGTAGCTATTGGTAGATTTATCCTCCATGAATCAATTAATCTATCCTTCAAGCTGAACTCTATAGTTGCAAGAGATGTTAAATGGGAACTACTGGCCAACCACAAACCCCACTGAGTCACAGCCTCGACCACTTTCCTAGAACACAGGGTGGGTGCCACACGGGGGAATGTCACTCAGAAGAGCCACATCATGTATCTCTCAAGCCGCTAAGTGAATGTCACTGGTTTAATATAATGTTCCATCTCACAGTGGTTCCAGTTCTACTTATTTTCGAATGCTTGCAAGCTGCAACTCAAACACATACAGCAACATTTGCTATAGGGACAGGTGGTTATGGGGGTGGCAGAATGGAAACTAGTGAACCCTGGTGCGTTTGTATGCACACTAGCAGAATTTTTAAAAGACAACTCCCTCGGGATTTAACCAAAAGCAGAATAAATTATGAGGGATGACATGGAACCAGAACATATAACATGACTGAAACAGGGACTATGGCTTCAGTAATGAGCCTGGAATCTGCGAATTTCCCATAGGCCTGGCCTGACA
>NW_015205992.1:0-3427 GCF_001447785.1 Gekko japonicus | reverse complement strand
GTTTGCTTCTCCAGTTGGTCCCCCAATGGCCAAAACACTTCCTTAGTCAAGACAAAATCAACCTCAAACCGAGTGTGGACTTGTGAAAATATGTCACAGCAGGGGAAGGATGCCAACAGCCAACAACCTCTTCCTCCTACAGGCCTCCTTTGCCATCTTCGACCCGCACTTCCCAGTTCTACAGAGCTGGTTCCGGGTACAGCCACTGCCTCGGCCCCATGTCCCAAGCAAACGGCATGGTCTGATAGCCTAAAACCATGAGTGATAGATCTTGGCGGCAACGGCCGTTATAGCAGGTTTTTGAAAACTCCTCTAACGCTAAGCATGGTCAGGCCTGGCTAATATTTGGATGGGAGACCACCAAGGAAGTCCAAGCAGACAAGGGCAAGCATCTTCTTTTTATGGTGGTGGTTTGTGTGTACATGTGCTTGGATGGAGCTACGGTGGCTCAAGTGGTTAAGACGCTGAACTGCAGGCTGTGGAAGGTCGGTAGTTTGGCAGTTGGAGACCCGAGTGTGCCGCATGACGGAGTGAGCTCCCGTCTCTAGTTCCAGCTCCTGCCAACCTAGCAGTTCGAAAGCAAGAAATTGCAAGTAGATAAATAGGTACCACTTCGGTGGGAAGGTAACAGCGTTCCGTGCGCCTTGGTGTTTAGTCATGCCGGCCACATGACCACGGAGACGTCTTCGGACAGCGCTGGCTCTTCGGCTTTGAAACGGAGATGAGCACCCAACCCTAGAGTCGGACTCAACTGGCTTTCGAGCAAGGGAACCTTTACCTGTTTATGTGCTTGCATGCCTGGAAGTCATGGTGACTACTGGCAACTCCTAAAGGGGCACGGAGGACGTTCAGCAAAGTGGCTTCATAGCCTGCCTCTGCGTCCCAGCCCTGGCATTCCTTGGAGGTCTCCCTTCCCATTACTTGCCAGGGTTGGCCCTGCTTAGCTTCCAAGATCTGACGAGACCGGGCTTTCCAGGTCAGGGGCTTGAACATTTCTTGTTCTGAAGACCCTCTGGGGTCACCGTAAGTTGACTGCCACCTAATGGCACTTTCCACCAAATCATAAGAGAACATAAGAACAACAGAGAACATAAGAGAAGCCCATGTTGGATCAGGCCAATGGCCCATCCAGTCCAACACTCTGTCACACAGTGGCCAAAAATACCAGGGGCCATCAGGAGGTCCAGCAGTTGGGGCCAGGT
The DNA here is from genome assembly GCF_001447785.1 of Gekko japonicus. Classification (NCBI taxonomy): domain Eukaryota; kingdom Metazoa; phylum Chordata; class Lepidosauria; order Squamata; family Gekkonidae; genus Gekko; species Gekko japonicus. The sequence goes on along the minus strand of NW_015205992.1, from coordinate 2,225 downwards.
CGATAAGTCAATCAATAAGTTTCCCTGACCTGGAGGGGCAGCCCGATCTTGTCAGCATTCGGAAGCTAAGCAGGGTCAGCCCTTGTTAATACTTGGATGGGAAACCACCGAGAAAGTCTAGGGTTGCTACGCAGAGGCCAGCGAGGGGCCAACCACCTCTGAAAGTTTCTCACCTCAACTCGGCTCGGAGCAGCTCTTGGAGGACCTGTTAGATCCCCAAGCATCGAGAATAAATCCACGTTTCAGGAAAGCAAAATTTATTTCAAAGCTTTGGAAAGATACTCAAACAAGTCCTTTGTTAGGAATGGGTACAAACAGCCAGGGCAAGCATAATAAAGGGATTTGAACAAGGTACCGAACCAATGGATCACTTTCCCGCTGGCGGGTAAAAGGAAACGGTTGCGCGCTCAATCCCTGGGAACACTGCTATCTCCAGACATAATATAGGTGCAGTTCCCAGGCTCTAAAGGCAACAAGCTAGCATTCAAGCTCACCTCCTACACCACGTCCTCCAGATGTTTGACTTAAGCATTACAGCAGAATAAAATACAGGCTAGCAGGCAGAGGGGGGGAGGAATAAACTGTACAGCCGTACAAGTAACACAGAACACAATGGCAGCTTGCTGACAGGACCAAGCTGCTGCAGCGGGCCCGGCGAGGCTCTCAGAGGCTGCCGCCACTGCGCCTCCAGGACAGAGGATGTTATGTCCATTGTGTATGCATGCGCAGACAAAAGTATGGGGGCTTTGTTGTTGTTCAGTCGCACAGTCGAGTCCGACTCTTCGCGACCCCGTGGAGAAGATCACGCCAGGCCCTCCTGTCTTCCGCCGTCCTCTGAAGTTTGCTCAACTTCATGTTCGTGGCATCGATGACACTGTCTAACCATCTCATCCTTTGCCGTCCCCGTCTTCTTTGACCTTCAATCTTTCCCAGCATCAGGGTCTTCTCCTCCAGTTAGTGCTCCCTTCTCATTGGGTGGCCAAAGTATTTGAGCTTCAGTTTCATTATCTGGCCTTCCAGGGAACAGTCAGGGTTGATTTCTTTTAGGATGGACTGATTTTTTGAGTTTCCGATTTTTTGGCAAACCTGGGGGGACCCCCAAGTCTGCAGAAACATCTGTTTACTGTTGGTGTGGGCCCAATCTGCAGGTTTAGATATCCGCAGATCAGCCCATACTTGGCTATTCCACACACACAAACGCGCGCGCACGCACACACACGGACACATCCTCCACAGCACATGAGAAAAAGCTGACTGTGCAGTCATAAGCCCAAAGGATCCAATTTCTCCATAAAAGCACCTGATGGACACTGTGACAACCTGATTGCCTTCCACCACCAATTTTGGGAACATGTGAAAAATACTGCATGCTGCTTGCTGGTATGTGGTCCAAGATGACTCATAAATCTTCCTTTATCTCCGTTGTGGTGTTAGCAGAAAAGGATGAGTCGCTTTTCCCCCCATCTCATTCACATGTCTATCTGTCTGTTCCCCGTGCCCTTGAGCAAAGATTACTGATGCCCTGCCTTTGATAGATGACACATCACAAGCAGCGGCTTTTCATCAAGTGAATTAAGCTGGAAAATGCAAACCTACCTGCCAGCTCCTACCCCAACTTCCCACAATCCCTCTGTGCACTCTGCAACACGCCACACGTGAGCGAGAACGAAACCACCGTTCCTAACACATATTGGCAAACCAATAGCACGAGGAAACAAACCGTTAACACTAAGCGGTTTTACTGGTGTTAAAAATAAGGCATGAGTTCACCAAATAAATCAACCAGCATTACAAAGAATCACCCTAGGGGTGTCAGCTATTTGCTCTGAATACCCCTGACCTCCAGAAGTTCCTTACGGTGTGGCTACTGAGCAAAAAAAAACCACATTCTGTAGTGCTGATCGACAAGGATGCAGCTGTATCTGTCAGCTGTCTCCATCCTGGGACTCTCTATCAGCACTCTTGGAAAACACGGCACTTCTGCGAAAAGGCTGCATTATACATTAGAACAAATTTCCCTCCCGCAAATTAAATCTGTTACATTGCCTGTTATCCTCATCCCTTTTGCTTCTCTCCCTTTTATCTGACACAATGAAAATGCATCTGTAGGGTGCGGTACTCCCTGCGTGGGAGCTTTCAATCTCGCAATTTTGTGATGTCAATTAGATAATGACGACAATGCTAATTACCCCATTCCCGACTCTCACCAGCAAACACACGGCTTC
>NW_015205991.1:0-2398 GCF_001447785.1 Gekko japonicus | reverse complement strand
AAGTTAAAAGAGTGTTTGAAAGAAATACGTTCTGAGAAATTAACTTTGGTCTGTTGGAGTGTGTTTCCCACTTAATCGAACTAAAGGGAACAGTTCCAAGAAAAGATTCTTCGAGTGATTTCCAGTCAAATTGAAATTGTGCATTGTTTCGTTTTCAAAACATTCATCTTCCCTAAGTTTCGATTTTTGTTTCGTACCATACCAATAGAGATTCCTAAAGCAACTTTTAAGTCTTGGCAATCTTCTATCATCAAATTCATTTGGAAATCCGCCATTCACAGAGTATCCTATGAAACCCTTCAGAGACCAACCAAATCAGGTGGTTTGGCCCTCCTGACCTCCAACGGTACCATGACGCTGCAACTCTCCTGGGCTTACTTAATCTACAGTCCTTTTTCATCAGCTGGCATTTTCATTCTTATGTCTGATGCCTATAGACCACACATTCACTCAGCTTACTGACTAAAAATTAAGTGGAATTGTTCAGAAAGTATTAAACCTCCCCCCCCCCCAAGCAGTGTTAACTGGCAATGGTTAGCATTTCACACTGTGGTTTCTCAAATGTGGTCAGATGAGGCCAAGTGTCTTATCTGGCCAGCTGAATGACTACTCCTCCCTGCTTGCAACAGCTGATAATGCAGAACAGAAAACACACTGCTGTGCTGAGTTTCTGAGAAACAGAGCTCAGTAGCTGTTATGCAGAGACATCCCACTATCCAAGCCTGTGTTTGAACCACTGTATTGCAGTGGCCTTAAAGAAAAGCCGAAAAGCAGAGTTTTTGCCCAAATAACAAAGCGTCACCCAGAAGTCACCACCACCATTATGACATTACTTCCTATGCAATGTCAGCAACGTGACCTGGGTCCTTCTCTTCCTCCTGTTAAATCCTTCCCATCCCCAGCCGGTTGTGAGGAGGGACCTGGCAATCCGTGTGACAAGAAATAATCCACTGTGCTGCATCACTGCCATCCTGCACCTCTCACACAATATCTCAGTTGATTTCCCCTTCCCTGGGAAAGTCTCTATTTGTAGGGCCACCAGGCTGCCTGCTTTGGTGGCTACCTCCTATCTTTCATCCCCTGACTCTCACTGATGCTCTAATGTACAGCAGAAGCAAACGGGTGTGTGTGTGTGGGGGGGAGGATAGCACTGTGCAGTGAGGAGGGTATTGCAAGTTTGGGGTTTGGGTTCTTTTAAAAAAACAACAACAAGCAAACAGGAATTCTCTGTAGAACACAGACTTGCAATGCAATCCTGAAGAGAGCTGGGGAAATGGAAAGTGCTGTCAAGTCACAGCTGAGTTATGATGACCCCATGACGTTTTCAAGGCAAGAGACATTCAGAGGTGGTTTGCCATTGCCAGCCTCTACATCATGACCCTGATATTCCTTGGAGGTCTCCCATTCAAATATTTGCCTGGGCGCTGAACTACCCTGGATCTGTAGCCTTCTGCTTCCACCAAAGGGTGGAACTTTGCTAAAGACTGTACTAAAGACTGTACTGTTAGTTCTTTCTCTTTAAAGCAGCTAAGCAGGAGGAGGAGGTTCTTGGTACAGTCTGTAATCTGAACAGGACTAGATGCCCAGGCACTTCCCTGATTAGTATGCATCAGCTGGGCTACAGACAGGTCAAAGCCCACAAAAACTTGGCAGTGGCTCACTATGCTTTTCTCAAGCAATTTCTTTATACATTCACATCTTGATTATAGAGCAGGGTTGACTTCCATGCATAGACTTGGACTTCGTATATTGAACACCACCTTTGTGTCCCAGAGGAAGGATGGGATAAAAATACATCCACAGGTACACAGATTGCTAGAAACTCATCTCTGTCTAAGGATTAGCACCAACCATCGATATCAAATCCAAATGCAAAGTTGGAAGTAAAAGGAACTAATATGTCAGCAGGACCTTTTAAAAATGAACGTATTAATTAAGAACTCTATAACCTAATGTAAGTAGCATATTATTTTCTTAAAATCATTGTGTTCTGTGATTAAGCAGTTGCTAAGCAATTAAAACTGTTCAAAAGCTGAGTTTTTGAAGTACAGGCTGTACCCCAGGATACATGCTGTGCACACTTTAGCCTGCATGCATAAACATGCTACTTTTCCTTGGCAAGTTCCCTCACTGTTGTACATTTTCTATACAAATTTCCCAAGAGTCTGCCTTCGAGAAAGGGAAGGGCAATAGACCATGGCTGGAAAGCTTGCAACCTTTCATTTTATACCGAACTTCTCAAATGCTTCTTCCTTCAAGGTACTACATAGACAAATAGTGTTGCTTGCTGATGCTTTATGCAATCCTCTGTCTTTATAACAGAGGATACCTTCCAGGAAAGCATCGCCACTTTCAACATCTCCCGCCCTGCACAGTTGGAGACCTGGCTCAAGATCCT
>NW_015205990.1:0-2524 GCF_001447785.1 Gekko japonicus | reverse complement strand
GTGAGAACAGGGCCTTAATGACTTTTATGATACATATTTTAGGGTGTCTTTAGTTGATACACTGCCTCGTGAATAAGTTTACCATCCTCCAGGTGGTCGCTGTAGATCTCCTGGAATTACAACTGATCTCCAGGTTACAGAGATTGGCTTACCTTGAGAAAATGGCTGTTTTGGAAGGTGGATTGTACCCTTTTGAGGGCCTTCCCTTTCCCAACCCTGCCTTCCTAAGGCTCCACCCCAAAATCTCCGGGTATTTCCCAACCCAGAGCTGGACACCCTATGGAATATTCAGAAGGTCCAGTCCATGTTTTATTATAGTCCCACAGTGCCGGAATCTGGAGGAGACCGGGTTTTACTTATGGCTCAGGATAAGATGGCAAGGAAGATGCCAGGAAGGATTCTGCTTGGCCTTGTCTTCCTTTCTTTGTTCGCTGTGAATAAAGGGATACCATGCTGACTTAAGAAAACCCTCTGCATTGTCCTGAGTGACTGCAGCTTTTTACAAGTAGATCCTCTGGAGAGGCAACTTAGACTTGGCCAACCTGAAAAATCAGCAGTAGCTGAACATAGCCTAACTCAAACAGGACACAGTATCTTATTCCGAGACACTGAAAGGCTGGATAACACATCCAATTAACTTGTCAGATTACACAGGGAAGCCATTGAAATTCATAAACATAAACACAATTTCAACAGGAAGGAAGAAAGTTTTAAAATAAACAGGGCATGGTTTCCTGTCCCGGAAAACACAAAATGCTCTCATATCACAACAGCACTACAGATAAGATTAGAATTTCAACAGCCAATCCACATGCAAAAGAACCTCCTCAGGAAAATTCCTCCATTAGCATGTTCATAGCAGGGGAACGCCTATAAGATAATGACTCAGCCCTACCCCACCTTCCTGAGTAGATATAAATTACCTGGCTACCATTTTTCTTCTCACATGGGCACAAAGAGTACTCCATCTTTCTGTTATACCTTTGAGGATGCCAGTCACAGCTACTGGTGAAACATCAGGTCCTACAGTGCCAAGACCACGGCCATACAGCCTGGAAAATCTACAACAACTAATGAACTTCGGCCGTGAACACTTTTGACAACAAACAGAGATTAGTTCCTCTGTTCACAGTGGGGAAATGTAATGTCTGTACTTTAATTTGCAGGTTGTGCCTTATGTAATAAAAGGTTATGAGTTCCTACGCCCGTGCCAAAGCTCAGTAGGAAACACACATCTGACATTAAGGATTTTAGAAGGAAACAGATGTCTGAAATGGATCAATGACTTACCCTAAACTAATTACATAGCTTTTAAAAAGTATAGTACAGCTAAAACAAAATTTGGCCAGATATTTGAAAAAAATGGAAATGTTTTAGGGTTGCAGAGTTTAAATTTAGATTGTTTTCTGTCTTTGCTTTTGAAATTCCCACTTGTTGAGCAGTGACTACAGTTCCTCAGTCTTTCCAGGGGCTGCCTTTATTCAGTTACCAGACGGGAAGCTATAAGAATGACCAAGAAATGTCTATTTAAGTACGATGATAACAGTACAATCTTTAGAGCATGATGTGTTCATTCCACTCATTGCCAGCTCTGTGTCGGGAAATACCAGGAGATTTTGGCCGTGGAGCCGGAGGAGCGTGTGGATTGGGGGAAGGGACTTCATTGGGGGCATAATGCCATAGAGACCAACTTCCAAAGTGGTTATTTCCTCCCGGTGAACTGATCTCTGTTACCTGGAGTTGTGATAGCGGGAGATCGCCAGCCAGCACCTGGAGGCTGCAAACCGAAGAGAGAGATCATGGGATGGAAGTTAAAAGGAAGCAAAGTAACTGTGATGCATTATGCCAGGAACAAAAATTCCTCACAGAAGATATTTTTTTCCCTGGCATAATACATCACTGTTGTTTTTGCTTCTTTTTAACCAGGGGTCATTTCGTAGGAAAAGAGGTGCAGGAGCTCATTAGCATAACTCATTAGCATAACTCATTTACATATGCCACGCCCCCTGACATCACCGGAAGTGTGTCAGAAGGCAACACCCACCGCTCAGGCGCCACTGGACTGTTTTGGATTGCTAGCTATTGGGAACATGCAGATCTGTCCTTGCAGAGGAGGGAGAGCTTGTACCTGAATAAACCTTGGCCTTAAAAGTGCTGCTGGACTGTTTTGGATTGCTATCTGGGAGGGGGGCTCTGCAACTTACCTGACTGCTTGTTGCTCCTTGTGGCCCGGGGCTGCTGGGAATAGAGGGCGGGGCTTGCTGCATGTCCACGCCCCCTGGGCGCTTTACTGCCGGAGCTCCGCTCCTGTGCGCTCCAGCAGGAAATGACCCCTGCTTTTAACCACCTGGAGGCTGGCAACTCTGATTGCCCCGAGCATGAGTGAATTCTGCCCTCCCATTCACTGTGCCCCTGTGAAAGGGTTGTGTTGGCATGTGTGAATGCTCGTTGTGAGGAAGCCTGAGCTTTCCGTACAGCCTTCCAAAGTGTTTGCAGTTTGATTCCGCGCTGCTGTCCTGGCTTC
>NW_015205989.1:0-2138 GCF_001447785.1 Gekko japonicus | reverse complement strand
GAAGGCGCACAGAGGAAGAGAGAAGAGAGAGCCCACGTCGGAGAGACGAAGCGAGGGGAGAGAGGCCAGCTCGGATCTGAAGGAGGCCACAACAAATATTCCTCTCTGAGTATGAGGGGAAAATCCAGTCTTTGGCCAACTGTAGGAAGCTCCTGACTTTTGAGGGTAGCTTATTGATCCCAGGCGCTTCCTGTGAATCATAGCCACACAGTCACTTTGGACAAGCTCTGGGAGAGATACGCTTTCCAGCATAGACGAAGGCCGGGGGGTTAGCTAAGAACAGGGAGAGGAGTCCTTCGGGGGATTCCGTCTCCTGGTTTGGCCTCCAGCAGATCAGACGCCTCTCCTCTTTGACCTTGCTCAGTTCCCACTGAGAAACACAGGAATGCTTGTCTTCCTCAGAGGTGCTGTTGGAAGCACCCGTCTGTGAGGGACGGAGGTTTTAGAATCATAGCGTTGGAAGGGGCCTCTGGGGTCATCTAGTCCAACCCCCTGCTCAATGCAGGAAATTCACAACCCCCCCCCTCCACACTCCCAGTGACCCCTGTTCCACGCCCAGAAGATGACAAAAAACCTCCAGGATCTCCAAACTGGCCTGGAGAAAAATTGCTGCCTGACCCCAAAGTGGCGATCAGCATTTCCCTGGGCGTGTAAGAAAGGGCCACGAGAACTAAGCACTGAGGCAACCCTCCCTGCCCTCCCTCTCGTGATCTGCCTAAGTTCATAGAATCACCACTGCTGTCAGATGGCTGTCTAGAACTCTGCTTGGAAACCTCCCAAGAAGGAGAGCCTACCACCTCCCGAGGAAGCCCATTCCACTGAGGAACCGTTCTAGTTCTTCCTAATATTTAGCCAAAAATTCTTCTGATTTAATTTCAACCCCTTTGGTTCTGGTCTGACCTTCTGGGGCAACAGAGAACAACTCCACATAATCCTCTGTATGGCAGCCAATGCCATAAGCTGTGGAGTCTTGTGAGCAAAAATTCTACTTTGTGAGCTATTAGCATTAAAGCTGTGAGCAAGTGATTTTGCTACTGCATAAATTGGTTTGCTCTGGAGCCCATCCTTCCTGAGCTAAGACAAAAATGTGTGAGCGGAAGCCAAAAAACTGTGAGCTAGCTCACACTCAGCTTAGAGGGAACACTGATGGCAGCCCTTCAAGTACATGGAGATGGCGATCATATCCCCTCTCAGTCGTCTCCTCTCCAGGCTAAACATTCCCAGCTCCTTCAGCTTTTCCTCACAGGACTTGGTCTCCAGACCCCTCATCCTCTTCCTTGCCCTCCTATGGAGGTCTCAGATGCTTGGGCTAAAATAGCGGAACTAAATGCTCTGGAATGAAATATGGCGGATCACTGCAAACACCAGAAAACCGTTGCCTTTGTCATTGTTCTGGTTTAACAGCCCATAAGCCATACACCAAGGGAAAACATGTAAGAATCCTGATCTGAGGAGATACAGTGTAACACAGGGTTGCCAGCTCCGGGTTCAAAAATACCTGGAGATTTCGAGGGTGGAGTCTGAAGAGGACGGGGTTTGGGGAGAGCCAGTTTGGTGAAGTGCGTGGACTCTAATCTGGGCAAACAGGGTTTGATTCCCCAATCCTCCACATGAAGCCAGCTGGGTGACCTTGGGCAAGCCACAGTTCTCCGGGAGCTGTTCTCTCAGGAGCAGTTCTCAAAAGAGCTCTCTCAGCCCCACCTACCTCACAGGGTGTCTGTTGTGGGGAGGGGAAGGGAAAGGAGATTGTAAGCTGCTCTGAGACTCCTTCGGGTAGTGAAGGGCAGGGTATAAATCCAATCTCTTCTATTTTTAAAGTGCTTTTTTGTATTTTTCATATGTGTGTGCACGTGCATGTGACTGTGATTGTGTGTGCGAGCCTGGAAGTCATGGTGACCTCTGGTGACTGATCCCTACTGGGGGCCTGGAGGATATTCAGAGAGGTGGCTGAGTAAAGCCTGCCCCCGCCTCCCACCTCTGGTATTCCAAGGAGGTCTCCCATCCAAGTACTTGCCAGAGGCGACCCTGCTCAGCTTCCGAGATCTGGCTATCCAGGTCAGGGCCTCCCGGCCACTTCTGATGTGGCCACCAAGAGACACAAAGATCCTTCACCACTGGCTTCTCTTATGTTCTTATAT
>NW_015205988.1:0-2452 GCF_001447785.1 Gekko japonicus | reverse complement strand
TTTTTTAAACAAATAGAGTCAATGTTTGGGGTTGTTTTTTTGGCACATGGATGCATTAAACAGCTGAGACTATTTCTATATTTGGCTGTGAAATGCTATAAATTCTTTAGCTATTAATCAACCCCATTTCTTTTCCCTAGCCTTTATATTTGCACCAAAGAGCTGAAAATAGCAACATGAACTGAAAAAGAGGGAAATCTCTACTTTGTATGTGTTTGGGGTGTTAATCTGGAGTGATTGAGCAACATAGCACCCATTGGTGTGTTTTTGGCACTCGCTTCTTCTCCAAACCTTCTTTTTCCCATCGCAAACAGCCAGTCTTCACCCCATTGGAGCAAGAGGTGCATCAGAAGAGCTTATGATGTGCTTTGGAATAGCAGGCAGCAGATACAAGTAACAGCTCCTACTGCAGCCATTTTGAGATGATGCCCACCCCTTGTTCTCAGAAGGTTGGGGACAAGTCCCATAGACAAATGCCTACCTATTGCTTGAAGCAAACTGTAGGGGAAACCGACAAGTTCACACATTCCTGTTAACTAGAGAATATGCTGAGATGTGATCCCATAGTTTGGTGAGATGCAGGAAAGGGGGAAGGGAGGGCAATCAGGTGCAAAGGAGAGCTTGGTATTGTTCATACTTGCGCAGAAGAGGGAATTGGTACAGACACGGCCAGCCGGGGCAGCTTCATGTTTGCGCATCTCCGTCGGATGCAGCCCTCACCACCTGTCTCACTCCTGCATCCTGCAGAAAGAACAATGATCCAGCAACCTCATGCCTGCCCTGAATCTAGGCAGCGTGTTTGTGTGTGTGTGAAGTGCCATCAAGCTGCTTCTGACTTATGGTGACCCTTTGAAATAATGACCTCCCAAGCGTTCTATCGTTAACAGCCTGGCTCAGGTCTTGCAAAGTGAGGGCCTTTGTGGCTTCCTTGATTGAGTCCATCCGTCTCATGTTGGGTCTTCCTCTTTTCCTGCTGCCTTCGACTTTTCCTGGCATTATTGTCTTTTCCAGTGAGTCTTGTCTTCTCATAATGTGACCTAAGTATGATAGCCTCAGTTTAATCATGTTAGCTTCTAGGGACAATTCAGGCTTGAGTATCCAAATCTAAATAGAAGAAGAAGAGATGGGATTTATACCCCACCCTTCACTCGGAGTCTCAGAGCGGCTTACAATCTCCTTTCCCTTCCTCTCCCCACAATAGACACCCTGTGAGGTAGGTGGGGCTGAGAGAGCTCTGAGAGAACTGCTCTTGAGAAAACCGCTCTGAGAGAACTGTGACTGACCCAAGGTCACCCACCTGACTGCATGTGGAGGAGTGGAGAATCAAACCCGGTTCTCCAGGTTAGAGTCCTGCTGCTCTTAACCACCACACCAAATAGTTTTGGGAATCAGGAGAATTCAAAGCTCCCTGTGGGTTGTTTTTTTTTTGAGGGGGTGCGTGTGTGTATTGAAACTATAGTCCTCTCTCCAGGCCATGAAAGTCTCTTTTCTTCTCTGTTCTCAGCATCAGTCTGGACGATGTCTTCTTCCGCGTCTGCCATGTTTTTATGAGAAGCGGCGCCATTAACTGTAATGCCATTTAGAGTAATAGGACCCATTTATGCTGCGTTCCAAGCCAGCGCCCTTTTGACTGCTTGATAAAAGAGAAAGAGCTGGAACATGAATTAAGCATCTTGTGTTTGGAAAGAATTGGGTTAGGGTAGGATGCCAAGACGAGAGAGACCTCAAATGACATTGTACATCTAATCCATTAAATCCCCACGCTGGATCCAGGTACGGACTGGGAGGACATTCAGACCTGGGTCCATCCGCACGTTTGCACATTAATTGAAAAATAAGGAAAAAGTTGAAACAATGTAAATTAGGGTGGGGGAAATCGAGATCTCGTAATGTTCTGCTGCAAAATCTTGGCCACCATTCCGAGGACCCTGCTGCTGCAGCGGGGGGGGGGGAGGGGAAGGGGAGGGGGGGGGAGTGGCTGCCGCATTAGCCAGTGGAGTGGAGCGGAGCGGAGCCCCTGGAGGGCCCAACAGCTCACCCAGATGCAGCCTGGACACCAGTTTGCCATGGCCTGGCCCGGGCACAACAGCCGACATCAACCCCACCATTGCCAATGAAGGACAACCGGGCAAGGAAGCAGCCAGGTAGGCACCTTCAAGGTCAGGGACACAAGAGGGTGGAGGAGGCATCCCCAGAGAAGGGCACATGGGGGGGCAGGCAGAGTAACTTGAGTCTTCAGCGGCTGTGCCCACTTTCCTGGCCTGGCTGGGCTTTGGACCGGGTCTGCTTTTAGGACTGTGGAGAAATGCATTTTGATTTGGGGATTTGGGCTGTACAAAAATTTCACAGTTACTTTACAAAGATTGTCTCTTCAATTGCTCTCAAGCCTTACACGTCAATGCTTTAGAAATGCTAATGGCCTTCCTTGGGGGGCTGAGAGAGCTCTGAGAGG
>NW_015205987.1:0-2395 GCF_001447785.1 Gekko japonicus | reverse complement strand
CTGGGTATCAGCCAGGTGCCTGGATTTGAGCTTCTCCTTGAGTGACAAGACATTTGGGGGGGGGGATCACCTACCTGCAGATGTTAATTAGTCTGGAGCTGCCCCTTTGCTGAGGTTGTCTGGGATGTGTCAGCTGTGGTTGCAGGTGTGGCTTGCAGGTGTGGCTCACAGGAGGCTTCACCCATGGGAGGAGAAAAGAAATCCCTGCACCCGGAACGCCAGTTTGTCAAGGGGAATGGGCCTAGCGTGGCACTTTTGTCCTGCTGGTTTGCCACATTGAGGGAGTTTTGGTCTAGAGAAGAATTCTGTCATGTGAGCCACTTCCTGCAGCCTTAAGTGGTACAAGCTCAAACTCTTGACAGCGAGGTCAGGTGGTGGGGAGGGTGTTGGAACGTCATCTTTTCATTCTCAGAGCTGATAATGCGACCTCTGGGTCTTAGCAAAGATAGTGAACCTGCTTCCTCTTTCTGCTGGAATCAGATTTCTGCTAGCAATGATACTTCAAGATCCACAGTCTCCTTAGCCTGTTCCACTTCCTGCTTCTCTTCCACTGCCTTCTTTCCTGGACCAGCTATTACATTTCCTTGAATCAGGGAGGATTCCATTCTTTGATTCTAAGTTTGTAGCTGGAGAATAGAAACCAGTGAGATCATGTCATTAGGACTTTTGTTTGATGCACCCCAAATCCCAAGAGTTAGTTAATTGCAGGCTGCTTGTTTCAGAAACGCTTGCTGTGATGCTCTTGCTTCGTTTGCTACAAACCAGGGTGCCTCTTGTAAAGGCTCCCCCTCCCCCTCCAAGTCCCCTTCATGCAGCCCATTCCAATGTTGCAGCCAAGTTCTTAGTGATACGGACATGAGGCAGTGTCCTGGCAAAACTTTAGGCCACGGAACTTAAATGGTCCTCTGGACTTGTCGCACAGCCAGTTTTTGTTCAGAAGTCAGTGCTTAACCATAACGACAGGAATTGGTCTTAAAAGCACGCAAGACTAAGTAGAAAACGAAACATATGAATGGGGCCAGCAAGCACACTGTGCAGAGAAGCAGGTGAGTTCAGAAGATGGATGTAGCGTAAAACTGGCAAAGAAACCTTGGCCTTGACTAGATCACCTGCTCCAAACCTCGAATGGCTGCTAAGGAGAAAAGGGTTTCCTATTTGATTCGAGTTAGGGGCGCAGGGAATAACTTGACCCATTGGAGTGAAGTGATTTTGCACTAGCCCCTTCGGTGTCTGGTTTTTGGTTGAGGACAGATTCCAGAAGGTGAACGAAGGCTACCCAGATTTCATTTTAAATCTCGATTCAGTGTTTGTTCTGTTGGGTAGCTGCTCCAGGATGTGTTGTGAGAGACCAGAGGCTGCGCTTGCAACATTTAAAGAACTCATTTTGACAATATGAATATCACCAGAAAATAGCAGGGCAATAAGAGTAAGGAATTTCTGAATTATTTGAATCTGGTGCAAGTTGTTTTATTTTTGAAAGGGCACGTTTCAAATAGCAACAGAGGTCTCTGCTTTTACTTCAGAAGGCTATTGACTGGCATTTGCTCAGCTTGTGAAAGGGTTAGGTTTGTTCTCCCTTCTCCACACCCACCCCAAACATTGCATTAAGGATCTCCTTGGGTGTATTTCTACAGTGACTTGATAGTCCACTACAGAGATGGAAACATGCAGAGAGCACACAAGCTATTTTTATCTGTTGCAAGTCTTCCTTGCCTTGCCCTGCTTATGGCTTTTTAAAAAGCCACAAGTGCTAACGGACTGGCACATAAACTCCTGAAATAATCATGGCTGATCTAAAATCTGGCCCAACTCCGGGATTTGCTTTGCTGTGAGAGCACGGGGGTGAGTGAGCTCCCAGAAATGTCCTGGACTATTCCCCACAGCCGCCGCCCCCCCCCCTTAGCTAGTGTGGCCTTGTGAAGTTGCCTTAGCTAGTGTGGCCTTGTGAAGTTTCCGGCTCTGGAGAGGACAAAGGCTGAAATTACTGGGCCTCTGGACCTGCTTTCCAAGTGGATCCACTCGCTTTGGCCCTGCAGCTCTGACAAAGCGTGATCACTGCCACTTTTACATAGGTTTTTTTCCCTGCCTCCTCCCCTAGGAAGGGATTAAATTTAAACCAGAAGAGGAAGGAGAATACATTTGCATTGGTGGGTTGCTTGTCCTGTGAAGCAAGAAAGAAATGGGTTAGCCAGAGTTAGTTTAAGTCTTTGGCTTTCGGCTGCTGCACGTCATTGGCTAGTTGGGGACACTTCCCGCTCTGCAACACTAGAACATGGGTCACTTTTACCGGATAGTGGGGGGGAAGGTGTCGCTGTTCTTGGTGGCGTCCAGTGCACTTAGGGTCATGCGCACTTTGGGTCTTGATAAAAAAGGGGTCTTGGGACAGCCAACAGAT
>NW_015205986.1:0-2323 GCF_001447785.1 Gekko japonicus | reverse complement strand
TAGGTCCAGTGATTGTGTTGTTCGGGTGTGTGTGGCAGAAAATTTGGCATCTGGGTTTGTTGAAAGCTCTGGTACCAGTACCATGTTCAAATAAGATACTGTATTATTGTGGATGAGGAGTTGTTTGAGATTGGGGTGCTGTCTGTGCACTAGAAATGGTTCCGCCCCCCCGCCCCCCAGTACTTCTGAAAGTATACTGTCATTATCCAGTAGAGGCTGTAAGTTGCTGATGATGTGTTAAGATGTTTTGAGTTGAGAGCTGTATATGACAATTAGTAGTGTTCTGTTATTGTCTCTTTTGGGTGCTTCTATTTGGGTTACAACAAAAAGGCCGTTATTTCAAAGGTCAGACAGCTTGCCCTCTGCATCCCAGAATAAGGTCAAGTGCTGCCAGAACCAGTATTTGGACCGGGTGCTGTTATATGTCTTCTTGCAGGGGACAGTCTCCAGAGCGTGGGGGTGTGTCAGTTGGGGTGGTCCAAAGATTGTTTTGGGATGCAGCCAGGCCCCACTGTCTGCCTGTGTGACTGTCCTAGGGGCACCACACTTTGGAGCAGCTGGCACAAGAACCACGCTTTGGACCAGTACATGGCATATGTCCAGGGGTCATTTCGTAGAAAAAGAGGTGCAGGAGCTCATTAGCATAACTCATTAGCATAACTTATTTGCATATGCCACACCCCCTGACATCTCCCTTACCTTCACCTCCAAGCAGGGCGAAGGCAAGAGGGGGGAAGGATCTCAGGCACTTACTTTCCACCTCTCCCTTCCCTTCGCCACCAAGCGGGGTGAAAGAAAGGGGTTAGGGTTAGGTTTATTAGGGTTAGGGATTAAAGTTAGGGTTAGGGATTAGGGTTAGGATTAGGGTTATTAGGGTTAGGGATTAGGGTTACAGTTATTAAATTTAGGTTTAGGGTTACAAGGGTTAGGGTTATTAGGGTTAGGGTAAGGGTTAGAGTTATTTGGGTTAGGGTTAGGGATTAAAGTTAGGGTTAGGGTTATTTGGGTTAGGATTATTAGGGCTAGGGTTACGATCATTAGGGTTAGGGTTCTTAGGGTTAGAGATAAAGGGTTAGGGATATGGTTAGGGTATTAGGTTTAGGATTGGCCTTATTAGGATTAGGGTTATTAGAGTTAGGGTTATTAAGGCTAGTGTTAGGGCTTTTAGGGTTAGGGATTAGGGTTACAGTTATTAAAGTTAGGATGGTTACTAGAGGTAGGGGTAGTGTAAGGGTTAGAGGTTAATGTTAGTGTTAGGATTATTAGGGTTAGGGTTAAGGTAATTAGGGTTAGGGTTATTAGGATTAGGGTTAGCCTAATCCCTAAACCCAGCCACTATTCCCCCACCTCTCTTCTCCCTCTTCTTTACAACTGATGAAGTAAATTCTGACTCACAAAAGTTTATACTGGAATATTTTTTTTAGTCTTTATGGTGTCAGTGGCCTTTTGTTTAAAGACTAGAACTTTACCAAGGTTTACAGGTTGCCATTCTACGCAAAGGTCTTCACATTTCCCACAAAATTAATTGTCTGTATTAGTAGTCTGAGGCTGGTAACACTGTGTAGGGATTGCTGGTGTCTTCTTCTAAGAACCAGATTGTCTTCCCTTCTTGTTCTCCATGATTCTTAGATTCCACAGTATCAAATATTATTTATGTATTTGGAAGGAAATGTAAAGGGCAATTCACATGAGGTATTTTGTTTTTATTTTACAAATTTCCATTTAGGTATTGGTGTATTTGAGTTGTTTTTCCCTTTCCTGAGCTTTGACTCACAAAAGCTTATCCTGGACTAAAACTGGGTTAGTTTCTAAAGCACCAACAGACTCGTGTTTAATTTGGGGGCAGCAGATGACACATGTTACCATTCTGGATTTTATGACCATTGAACAATAGAGAAGTGCTCACAAATCATCAGAAGTCTTGTGGCACCTTAACATCTAATAAAATCTAATTCCAGCACAAACTTTTATGTCATAAGGGTGTGAGGCTGTGGCCCAGTGGTAAACCATCTGCTTGGCATGCTTCATCCCCAGAATCTCAGGTTTAGAGGATGAGGTAGTAAACCACCCTGGAGAACCACTGCCAGTCTGAGTAGACAATAGTGACCTTGATAGATAAAGGCATTGATTCAGTATAAAGCAGAACAAAGTTTGAGTCCAGTGGCACCTTTAAGAACAACAAAGCTTTATTCAAGATATAAGCTTTTGTATGCATGCGCACTTCTTCAGATACATAGAATCATCAAGCCCAACCCCCTGCACAATACAGAAAATTCACAAATACCTCCCTCTATACTCCCAGTGACCCTTGTTCCATGCCCAG
>NW_015205985.1:0-2496 GCF_001447785.1 Gekko japonicus | reverse complement strand
TAAATCCAATCTCTTCTTCTTCTTTCAGTGAGAAAGGCAGTCAATAAGTAAATAAAATAAATATTGAACAGGGACACAAGTTACAACCAGAAAGAGAACCATAACACAACTTCCTGAGAAACCCCTATCAGTCTACATCTATTTGCCTTTGTTTGGCGGAACTTAGCCCTAGCAAAATAAAATGTTTATAGGAGAAGGGCCACCGCTGATCAATATCAAGATGTTCCTCCGGAGAACTGGCTCCATCTTTGTGCACTCAAGTGTAAGCTCCTGTCCCCCATATATTCTTGCACCCTGAACTGGGTAGTCCAGGCCAGTCTGATCTTATCAGATCTTGGAAGCTAAGCAGGGTTGGCCCTGGCTAGTATTTGGATGAGAGACCACCAAGGAGTATGAGGGTTGTGATGTGGAGGCAGGCAGTGGCCAACCACCTCTGAATGTCTCTTGCCTTGAAAACCCCACCAGGGGCTGCCATAAATCAGCTGTGACCAGGGTTCCCTCTAAGCTGAGTTAGTGTGAGCCTAGCTCACAGTTTTGTAGCCTCCAACCCACCGATTTTTGCCTTAGCTCAGGAAGGATAGGCTCCAGAGCAAACTCATTTGTGCAGCAGCCAAATCGCTGGCTCACAACTTTAATGCCAGTAGCTCACACAGTAGAAATTTTGCTCACAAGACTCCACAGCTTAGAGGGAGCCTTGGGTGGTGACTGGGTGGCACTTTCCCACACCACCATATATTCTTGCACTCAGATGCCGGATACTGTCCCCCGTACATTCTTGTGACCAGGGAGTTCATGTTTGTGTTTGTAGATCGAGAGTCACCCATACCTGCCTCAGGAAGACCTGGTGACTTTCTGCAAATCCAAAGAGATTTCTGTGACTGCCTACTGTCCTCTTGGAGCTCCCAACTGGATATGGTAAGGATGCTTTGTGAAGCTTCATAACTGTTGTTGTTGTTGCTGTTATTTTAAAGTAATATTTGTATTATTATGGGTGTGCATTTGTTTGGAAATAAATGGGCGGGGGGGTTGAACTGGAAAAACCCTGATTGTTACAATCTGTTATAGTAATGATAGCACCAGGGCATTAGTTTCAGTAACTTCTAATGGTCCGGTTTAGGAAGTTCAATAGGTCAGAGGGTGGAAGTCAGAATAGATCTTGACTTATGGAATCTGCTGGAAGTGAAGGACTTTGCACTGTCTCTTAGCCTCAGACCTCAGAGGGGGGCTATAAGGTCCTGGGGGGGAGGGGGAGGGAGATGGGAAAGCTAGTCAGGTATACGGGTGCCCCACTCCTTTCTACTTGTTGAATGCTGTTGCCTTAATAGGCCCTAGAATGCAACTCTCGGGCTCACTTGCTTTCATTAACTTTTTTCATCTTTTGAGTCCAGTGGTACCTTTAAGACCAACAAAGTTTTATTCAAGGTATTAAGCACACAAAAGCTTATACCTTGGATAAAACTTTATTGGTCTTCAAGGTGGCACTGGACTCAAAGTTTGTCCTGCTGCTTCAGACCAAGATGGCTACCCACCTGAATCTATCTTTTCTTCCTGTCAGCCAAGTAGCTAGAAACCTAAACCTCTCTATCCTGTAATGTAATCTTCCTAACTGGCCACATTTCCCAGCATGATTTTTAGGGAACAGAAAACTCACTCTGCCGACAATAGATGAGTAATAAACTTCAGAAGTATTCCAGTGGCTCTTAAGAGAATTAAACAGTCATTAAAAATGAAGACCTGCATTCTGTTTTTGTAGGGATAAACCTGAGGGTCCTCCCCTCCTGGATGATTCCAGGATCAAAGAAATCGCAGCCAAACACAATAAAACAACAGCTCAGGTATCTCCTCTTAATATACATTCTTTATCGATTGACATTTCCTTGTGCCAGCATTGTAAGATGCCTTTTATCTCTATTGTTATCATGAATGAGAGAATATCAGTGACGGGATCTTCAAGCATATAATTTAAGATCAAAAAGCAGTGGTGGGTGAGGTCTGGGGTGGTGGCATGAGGGATTAACTCTCCCTCCGGAGGAACCCCACCCACCCACAAGCTACTGTTAGAGCTGATGAGGGGAAAAGACAGGTATTGAACTCCTTGGGCTACTTTTGAGTTTAAAACTATGCATTCACATAATCCGAATATCATGTGTACTTTGGCCTTTGTATTACAAAAACCATGGCTTGGATCAGAGCAAACTCTTTGATCTTCTCCCTGCTCAAGATTGGGGCTGAGGTGAGGAGTAACCTGCCACAGGTGTGGGGAAATGCACGCCTAAACCTGCCTCCCAGAACACACAATCTCCATTACGGGTGTAATGCTTGAATATGATATTCTCATGTAAAATCCAGCATGTGTAGGCCTAAACTGCTTGCTCAGTTCAGACCTACATTCATGCTTCACTGTTTTTTGTATTTAATTACAAATATATTCTAACTAGAGTCAACACTGGAGCCATATATACAGGACAGTGAAAGGGGGTACTTTTGCCTCTCAAT
>NW_015205984.1:0-2471 GCF_001447785.1 Gekko japonicus | reverse complement strand
GGCTTGGATAATGAAATATAGAGTTGGGTATCATCTGCATATGGGTGACATCCAACCCCAAAAGTCCAGACAATGTCATTCAGCAGCATCATATATATATTAAACAGCATGGGTGAGAGAATAGCACCCTGTGGTACCCCACAAGATAAATTCCACCCAGTTGACTCTGCACCTCTGGTGGAGACTCGCCATGTCTAGTCAGATTGAAAAGAGTGAAATCACCAAAAGGCTACACCCTTAATACCAATTCCATATTCAAGCTGGTGGATAAGAATGGAGTGGTCAACTATATCAAAGGCCAGTGAGAAGTCTATCAATATCAACAGGGAAGATTGTTCCCTTGTCCAGCTTTAAATGAAGATCATCCACCAGTGCAACTAAAACCATCTTGGTACCAAACGCAGGCCTGAAACCAGATTGAAATGGGTCAAGGGCAAATATGTCATTCAGGCAACCTTGGAGCTGCTCTGCCACCACATGCTCTACCTCCTTCCTTAGAAAAGGTACATTGGAGACTGGCCTGTAATTCGCCACTTCATGACTAGCCAATGAAGGATTTTTGAGCAGAGGTCTAATCACTGCCTCCTTCAAAAGCCTAGGGAGAGCTCCCTCAATCAGGGAGGAGTTGATGATTTTCACTAATGGCTCCAAGATTTTAAAGCCATGATGACCATGGATCCAGAACACATGATGACCCTCACACTTCCAAGGACCCTCTCAGCATCCATAGGCAGGATCAATCTGAAACTATCCGACAAGCAGGTGCTTCTGACTTCTCAGGTACTGGATGTGCTTTCAATTTGGCTCTAAGTCAGAATGGATGAGAGAGATTTTGCCAGCAAAGAATGTTGTGGAAACATCACAGCTGGGGCCCCAAATTTTCATCACCCACAGGGTCAGACTTAGGTGTTACCAGTCCACAAACCACTTTTAATAATTGAGCTGCATGAGATTCTGCTGACACAATAGAAATTTAGGAAACGGTCTGTACTAATCTCAGAACAAGTCATCTCTTGCAGCATGGATGTGATGTACTAGATCATCTAAATAATAGGCATGTGCACTTGGGAAAATAAGTTTGATTGGACAAAGAATTAAACAGCTCTAGGGTTACCAACCTCCAGGTCTCCTAGAATTACAACTGATCTCCAGACTGTGCATGTATGTGTTAAGTGCCATCAAGTTGCTTTCAACTTATGGCAACACTATGAATTAATGTTCTCCAAAATATCCTATCATTAACAGCCTTGCTAAGGTTTTGCAAACTGAAGGCTGTGGTTTTCTTGATCGAGTCCATTCATCTCATGTTGGGTCTTCCTCTTTTCCTGCTGCCTTCAACTTAGCTAAGCATTATTGTTTTTTCCATAGTGTTTTTCCCATAATTGTCTTCTTATAATGTGACCAAAGTAGTAATAATAGCCTCAGTTTAGTCATTTTAGCTTCTAGGGAGAGGTCAGGCTTGATTTGACCTAGAACCAACTTATTTGTCTTTTTGGCATACCACAGTATCTGTAAAACTTTCCTCCAATACCACATTTCAAATGAATCAAATTTCTTCCCGTCAGCTTTCTTTATTGTCTTACACCCACACATAGTAATGGGGGGAAACTATGGCATGCGTTAACTTGACCTTGGTCACCAGCAACACATCCTTACACTTAAGAATATTTTCTAGCTCCTTCACAGCTGTCCTTCCCAGTCTCAGTCTCCTTCTGATTTCTTGATTGCAGTTTCCCTTTTGGTTGATGATGGAGCCAAGGAACAGAATATCTTGAACAGAAAATAATCAAAGTTGTGAAATTCCCCAGTAGTCATTACTTTTGTCTTCTTGATGTTAAGTTGTAATCCTTCTTTGGCACATTTTACTTTAACCTTCATCAGGAGCCGTTTCAAGTCTTCACTATTTTCTGCTAGTAATGTGGTGAAATCAACTTATCTCAAATTGTTAATGTTCCTTCCACCATTTTTCATTCCACTTTCATCAAAATCTAATCCAACTTTCCTTATGATACGTTCTGCAAACTATATGTTCTTTAGACTACAGAGATGCATTTTTTGTGCAGGAAATTGTAACTTTGGTACCTTAAAATATAGGAGAAACAGAAGTCTTAGAGGTAGAGTGCTCTAGGATTCTCCTACTTCCACAGCATTCTATAGGGACTAGGAGAAACAGATCAATTGTTACATGTTATGACATTAAAAAACAGAGGCTGGTTGGTGAATTAGAGAGGGATGAGACTGCCATTGGCCAGCATCCTCCTATGGGTCTATAGATTAGATTCTTTTTAATACTGAGAAAAACTTGAAGAGAATTTTGAGAGTGTTTGTGGCCTGTTTGGTTGTTTTTAGGTTGAATGGAATATAACTGGATAGTAGCCAGTTGTACCAGCACATATATATTTGGGATCAAAGGATTAGTAATAACATACAGAATACATGTATATAAAAGCTTACCAGTAATGTAAGGTAGG
>NW_015205983.1:0-2091 GCF_001447785.1 Gekko japonicus | reverse complement strand
CATTGGGGATGTATTGTTCTGTTTTGTTGGAAATTAATAATAATAATTAAAAAAAACATGGTGTGGTTCATTACATACAACATCAACCTTTCATTTACTGCCTGCCTCAGAATTTTGGACTTTGTAAAGATCACCACTTTCTCCCACCCTATTTTCCTCCAAGTGAAGCAAAGGTTATCCGGGCTGCTCCCATGGCTGCTTCTTGGCTCAGTGGCCTTCTCTGCTTTCATGACTGTGACTATTGCTGTTATCATAGTATCGAGTAGTGCGTTACACATTTGTGAGTGCTATTAATTATTTTTAAACAATAGCTACGATTCAGAAATTAAAAAGCCGCATTCTTGTATGGACTTGATTATGACAATGATTGTTCCAAATGTCATCCCTTCTGTGATATTTTTGTCATCCACGATCTTGTTAATATTATCTCTTTGGAAGAACACAAGACATTTGCAACCAGGCCCATAGCTAACGCAGGGCCCACGGGGCCTGGCCTCCTCTCATTTCTTCTGGGCCACCTCCCTCCCGGGCTGTCCCCAAAGTGCCTCAACTCACCACCTGCATGCCACTTTGCACTCTGACTGAGAAACACCCCCACTTAAATCTTCTTCGGACTGCAAAGACCCAGGGTGGAAAACAGCCACACTTTTTTTAACTGGGGGGGGGCGGATAATTTATGCAGGATGTCAAAAGCAGGAGGGGGGAGAGAAGTGGGCTTCTGCTGAGCCAGGGATGCCACGGCATGAAATTGACCAGCATGCTAAAACTGACTCAAAACCGCCCCCCCATGGCCCCCTCCCAAAAAAGTCCATAGCTACGGCGCTGTTTGCGACACAATGGAATCAGCACCAAGGATCTCAACACCAGCGTCCACTTAACTGCCATCAAAGCTCTGGCTTCCTTTGCTGTTCTGTACCTCTTCAGTTTTGTAGCCATCAATTTGCAGGCAACGTTGGTTTGGAGAAGCATTGATCGCCCTTGGACAGATGTCCTTTTTCAAAGTATGAGTGCTCTGTGTCCCTCTGGGCATGCTGTTGTCCTGATATTAAATAATCCCAAACTGAAACAGGCATGCGTCAGGATGGTAGATCACTTAAAATGTCATGAGAGTGGAGCACCATCTTAAAACCTTCCAAATGAACTAAGGGAGAAGACCTTCTCTTGTGAAAGAAGGAACCTGAAAAGCCCTTGGGGATCAATCCATCCAGACGTCCTCCTGGTGTTTAAGGCACATTAAACTGTTTTGGTGAAGACAACCTCCTAGTGAATTGTGGTCTTGGATTCTGCATGTTTAAATGACTACTCTTATTCATTATTATTTCGCTATTGAATATCTGTGACTGCTGGGGAGTTATGTTTGAGCTTCCTTCTCACTTTCAGATATTCTGCTTAACTACATCTCTGTTTCATACATTGCTGAGACTTGACTAGTTTGAATACTTTGAATGAGAGGAGTAAGGTAGAACAAAAAGAATGAGATTTACTCTTTTAGCTGGGGTGGCTTCTTGTGATACATTCTAAACAAAATCAATAAGAACTGAATTCCGTGGGCTGCAGTGCTGCAAGACGGACAGAGCCAGGACTTGCTTTGAGGCACCGCCAGCTTCTCATTATCTTTAGAGGAGACTCAGGGGATCCTGAGCTCTGCTGCACTCCCTGGAGGGGGGTGCAGTGCAAGGGACACAGCCCAGGCCCCCCGCCTATGGCGATAGCCAAGTGGACGCCTGTGGATTCTCTCTAGCAAGAAATGAAGAAGAACACCGATGGTCAGCCACTTATCTATTGGATCATGTCTTTTTAATGATTAGCATGGGGTGGTACTTTATATACAATGTCAACCTTTGGTTTGCTGCCTGCCTCAGTGTTTTGTACTTCATGAAGATCATGACTTTCTCCCACCCTCTTTTGCTCCGAGTGAAGCAAAGATTCTCTGGGCTGCTCCCATGACTGCTTCTCAGCTCAGTGGCGATCTCAGCTTTCATGACTATGACTATGGTTGTTATCACAGTATCGAGCAGTGGCTTAACCAGCTGTGATCTCTACAATTATTAGATATTAAATATCTTAGAATATTATGAAGCCCATCCAGAA
>NW_015205982.1:0-2862 GCF_001447785.1 Gekko japonicus | reverse complement strand
ATCTCTTCTCTTCTCTAGAAATGTAGAAACAGAGCTGGACAATCTCTTCTCTTCTCTAGAAATGTAGAAATAGAGCTGGACGGGACCTCAAGGGCCATCTAGTCCAAACCCCTGTGCAATGCAGGGAATTCACAACTACCCCCCACTCCCCCAGTAACCCCTGCCCTGTGCCCAAAGGAGAGCAAAAAACTTCCAGGATCCCTGGCTAAACTGGCCTGGAGGAAAATTCATTGCTGACCCCAAAGTGGCAATGAGCATTATCCTGGGCATGTAAGGAAGTACCACAAGAACCAGGAACTTCCTCTTTCCTTCCGCCCCCCCCGATCAGTGTTCCCTCTAAGCTGAGTTAGTGTGAGCTATCTGACAGGGTTTTTTTAGCCTCTGGCTCACGCATTTTTGTCTTCGCTCAGGAGGGATGGCTCCAGAGCAAACTGATTTATGCAGTAGCCAGATTGCTCACTCACAACTTTAATGCCAGGAGCTCACAAAGTAGAATTGTTGCTCTCAAGACTCTACAGCTTAGAAGGAGCATTGCCCACGATGCACCTAAATTTAAAGAATCGGCTTTGCTGTCAGATGCCCATATAACAGCTGCTTAAAAGCCTCCAAAGAAGGAGAGCATCTCCTCTATTCTTTCATTCAAGTTCTTTATACAGGTGTTGAACCACAGGGCCCAGGACTTCCCTGGGAGTAAGTCTCGTGGATTAAAATGGTTAGGTTTACTGTTCCTTCGCCTAGATAGATAATCTGAAGGCAAAGAGGTGCACGGGCAGGGGGTCCTTTATTTCATGGGGGAAAAAATGTAGTTCTAAAATACTTAACCATCATATTGTGAAAAAGGAATCTTGGCAGTGAGATAGCAGGGGGTGCACAACATGGCGTCTGAGTGTTCCTGTGCATGCATTTATCTGTCTATGCACACAGTCAGTGGTGGAGTATATATATATATATATTTTGGGGGATCCTGATAACATTTGAGGAAAGCAATACATTTGGATGCCTCAAATAAGATTGTCAGTTTTTGGATTGGATTTTGCTTCAGGGACCCCTTGGAACCAGAGGACTAGATTAGCTTTTTCCATTTGTAGCTGCAAAAGTTGATATTCGTCTGAAGCTTGCTTCTTTTCCAACATTTGAACCTTTTTCTTAACCTTTTTAGAGTTGGCATCCATTTCTTTCACTTCCTTAGCTGTTTGCTCCGTCTTTTTTGTAGTCTCAGTCAATTGGAGCTGCTGAGCAGCAAAATTCTGGTTTAAAGCTGTCAGTTGTTGATTGATGTTCGTCATCTGGTCCAGTAGAGGGCGAAAAGAGTCAACTAACAGTTTAGAAAACTCAGTGGTATCTTCTGGCCACGGGCTCATGCTCCCCGGTGGTTTCACTTTTGCTTTTCTGTCTTTCTCTGTTTTTTTCCACAACATTTTTATGGATTGTTTACTTTTTTGAAAACTTGCTAAAGTCTCTGAAATTTGCCCAAACACTTTCAGGCGCTCTAGTTGATCTCTTAAAATAGATTTCAATGCTTTTTCTTCAGCTCCCCCTTGGCAAATTGCTTTTCCTTTTTGTGTGTATGGTAGAGGCCCCTCACCCACTTACTCGTCTCATTGTTCCCAGGGGGGCTTTCTTTTAAATTCCTGGCATTTTGATTTAACTCGACTCACTGTTCATAGATGGTCCGAAGACCTCGCTCAAGGTACATTTTTGCGCTCGATCTCCAACGCTTATCCCAGTTGTGGACGCAGCAGCGGCAGGACCATCAGGGCGGAAGAGCACCTCAATTCCCTAGCAACATGCTGGCGAAGAGGCTACCCTTCAAACCCCATGGCTAGGAGCCTTTCACAAATGCTCTGGGGTGGTGGTGACCAGTCACCCCCCCTCCAAACCACTGGCGCATGAATCACTTCCCCAGGAGGTCCGGGAGAAACATCCGCTATCGTGTCGCCATAAAACAGATGTCAGCAATTCAGCCTTTTCTGAATGGGATGCCTCTCCCTGTCAGATAGGCCTGTGCATGCTGACTTTGCTCTGCCCAATAATTTTTGGTAGACATGCCTTCCCATCAGGGGGGTATAATGATTCTTCTGAAGACCAGTGATGTTCTCAGCCACTGCCCCACTTCCACAGGACGATTGGCTGGAGGAGGTGCACAGGGCACCCTCTCGGGCCCACTTTTCCAAAGTGCATGAAGCTGTTTCGTTTTGGCAAGCTTTTCCCGACTGAATCCCAAATGAAATTTAATGTATTTTTGTGCGGCTTTGTTTCTCCTGGAAGAAAGAATATTGGAATTTGCCACGGACTGTCCAGTTGGTAGTAATGGCATGAACTTCCTTGATTGGACCTTTCAGTATATCATATTTTATTTTCAAGCTGTTTGGAGCACTCAAAAAAGGGGATTGATGAATGATCTGGTCCCCCTATAAAAGGCTTCTCAGTAGTGCATCTCTGAACTCATAAGAGTGCCTTACATGGAGTTAGACTATGGGTTCAACCACCTCAGAATTGTCTACTCTGATTGGCCGCACTTCCCCCAGGGTCTCAGGCCAAAAAGGGATTTTCTCAGTGCCTGCATCCTCAGAACCTTTCACTGGTGGTTGTCAGGTGTTGAACTGGGAACTTCCTGCATGCCATATATATCCTCTACCCCTCTAACCTTACTGTTGGGGGGGGGTGTGGACAGCATCACAGGAGATTTTCCACAGGAGGGCCACTAGTTATGATTCTTCTGGTTCCTCTGAATATTTAGAAAGATGGTATCCAGTGCTGGAGAAACTAGATGACATACTTGAAGACTATAAACCAGAGGTGGCCAAACTGCTTCTTCCTTCCTTCCTTCCTAAAGAACATAAGAGATGTCAATGTCGGATC
>NW_015205981.1:0-2788 GCF_001447785.1 Gekko japonicus | reverse complement strand
TGATGCAGTGCTGTAACTTGTTCCAGCAGGGGGCACAGCGCCTCCGTCAGCATCCTTTGAAGGTCTGCAGTCATGCCCTGTCTAGGGATAGAACTTGCTGGGCTGGCATTTCCAGCAAGAGGCTTCAGTTTCGATTGCTTGTCCTTCTCCTCCTTTTTCAGCACCATGTTTGAGATTGTTTACTTTTCGAAAAAAGTTATCGAAGTCTCTGGAATCCCTGCAAAGGTCTGGTAGGTACTTAAATGTCCTTTTATTTCAGCCAAATTGTTTTTATAGCCTGCCCCCCTTCTTCTAATGCACAAAGTTCATTTGTTTTCTTATCGAGGGAGAGTTCCCTCCCCCCTCCACTTCCCAAGGGGAGGCTTTTTGCTAGTTTTTAGGTGTTTTCACTTAGACCTTGACTCACAGATCCATGATGGGATCGCTTTTCTCAGTAAATTTCGCTAGATTACCAATGCTTGTTCCGGTGTGCTGCTCTTTGTCCCATTCGGGAACTCTGCGGGGGGACCGTTGGGGCACCAGAATGCCTCGATCCGCCAACTGCCTGCCGGGGGGAGAGGTGAACTTCAATCCCCATGGCTAGGAGCCTATTCGCAGAGCTCCTGGGGAGCATGGACGATCGCACCCCATCCCTACCACGAGCTCACGGTCCGCATCCTCAGGAGCTCCCGAGGACTGCGGCCACCATCAGAAAGCCAAAACCGGAAGTCTCAAGGGAAAGGAGTTTGTAAGCTGCTCTGAGACTCCTTTGGGTAGTAAAGGGCAGGGTATAAATCCAATCTCTTCTTCTTCTTCTTCTTAAAATGAGGTCTTTCACATTACCTTGTACCCGATTCTTTGAACTGGACAGGCCAGGGATAGAACCTGGACTTTCTGTATGTAAAGCAGATGCTCTACCACTCAGATACAACCCCTCCCAGATCTCTATTGGGAGAATTTGGCATCCACCCATCCCAGTCTGAATGATACCTCCAGTTTAGTCATCAATTTTATATTTCTTAAAACAATGAAGAATATTTGGTTTGTTTCTTTCCTAGACAGGCATCTTGATGTTTCCAAGCTTGCATGAATAGGAAGACCCACATTTTACAATGGGTCATGCTTCCAAGAAGGTGTGATTAGGCTTGCAGCCTCTGCCAGCTGAATTAAATCTGTTTTTTGCCCTTTAAATCTGAAGATTAATTTTGGGTTTCTGATTTGAGGCACGGCAATACAGCTCACATGCATTTGCTGCTGTTGTAACTTCTCAAGCACCCTTCAAGACAAGGATGATGTATTTTAATGCATCTACTGTTGTTTCATTATTCTGTAAATAGCCGTGTGTAAAACAAGAAGTGTTATGCTGCCAAAGAAGAGAGGATTAAGTGATTACTTGGCATTTGAAAATTGCATGTCTGGTTTAAGGGCTCACACAAGTATTCAGAAGAATGCATTCTGACCGTGGCAGACTTGGCCTCCTGACAGAGCCTCTTCTGTCCCTGCCCCCATTTTAGAATCCAGCATTGGCACCCTACCAAAATAAGGTAAATAAGCATTGCTGTACTTTGTCATAATGCCCACTTAATGGACAAGATAGTAGGAATATTGGCTTGGAATAGGAAAAACATATCTATCTGCCGTTCTTCCAAAAATATAATAAATGCAGTATCATAATTCATGATACTTATTGAATCAATGCTCCAGAAAACTAGGGGAATTTTTTTAAAAAAACGAAAAAACTTTCACAAACAAGCATACAGATTAGAGTGTTTGAATAATTGTAGTTGATTAATCCTCTTTTTAAAAACTTTTATGGGGTTAATTACATCTAAGAGATTAAAAAATAAGGATAACTCTGATGGTGCAAATAAAGTAAAATATATTTCATTACTCAGCTAAAAATTCCCTATGCCTTTTGCCGACAGACTTCTTCAGAGGAATCTGTAATATAATATGCAAATACAATACTCAGTTCTCATGTACTGAGAGAGAGAGAGAATGATGGCAATTTAGTTAAAATTTTGTAAATACATAAAACATCGTGTTTGAATTGTACTTTATACAGTATAATATCAACCAGGTACAAACCATTAAGTGTAACTGCTAGAGTTTATTCTGCCCTTATGACTGCATGAAGGAAAACAAGGGAGAGAGAGAAACTCTTTGTATGTAAAAGAGATAAGATAAATAAGCTCTCCAGCACCCAACAGATTTTGGCTCAATTTTAAAATAATCTTTCTTTTGCCGAGATAAATGTTAGAAATCTGTTCACCTTTCAATGTTGGTTCCACAAGAGTACAAGATCAGTAGCAATTGCCAATGTTTGGTATACACCAGTGTTTAGCTGATGCAATATAGTTCTATAAACTGGTGCAATTCCAGAGACCAGTTTAACCCTTTATGATTTAGGGTCTGGAGTCTCATAATTCAGTCTGCTTCTTTTGTCAATAGCAGCCTCTCAATTTGACAAGTTAAACTGACCATTGACGATGACAGTCCCCTTAGGGTATAATGAAGCTGAAAAAAATTCAGGTTTCCCGAATATTTCCTGAATCCAAATACCATACTGGTATTGGGATTCGGGAGTTTGCTGCAGCTTCTTCTCAATTCCGTTGCTGCTCTTCTCCCCAAGGCCGGCATGGCTCCCTCTCCTCCCATCATCAACTACTCTGGGAGGCTTTGCCCCACCTCTAGGGGGTGTGCAATTTTTAAAAATTCAGGTGTTTTTTCTTTTGATTCACCTCTATTGGATTCGGGGGGGGGGGAATGGTATTTCAAATAAAAATCCCAGATCCCAATACTGGTACAG
>NW_015205980.1:0-2505 GCF_001447785.1 Gekko japonicus | reverse complement strand
GGAGCTGTGCCTTTAAGAAAGGGGGCAGATCCTACTGTAGCTATGGTCCTGTCAGACAGAATAGTTAAAATAGTGGTCTAGGGCCTTGGAGACCCAGGTTCGAATCCCAGTTCTGCCATGGAAGGCTGCTGGGTGACCTTGGGCCACTCACATATTCTCAGCTTTACCTACCTCACCAGGTTGTGGTGAGAGAGTTTTGGACTAGGATCTTCGAAACCCAGGTTCCGATCTCCACTCTGCCTTGGAAGCTTGCTGGGTGACCTTGGGCCACTCACACCCTCTCTGCCTAGCCTACCTCGCAGGGGTGTTAGGTAAAACAGAGAGAACAGTTCTCTGAACTACTTCAGACACCCACCCACCCCATTACAGAGAAAAGTGTATGTGGGGTTATCTCTTAAGAAAATACCTTCCATGTGAATGAGCTCCCCTCCCCAACGGAACTCAAGTCACAGCTGAGTACAGGAAAGAAATCTCTCCTCTGCCATCTCGCACTCGTATCCTAGCAGGAGCCGCTGCCTTAGGTTTCGGTACATGGGTAGAAGGGAATGTGCTCAGAAACCCGGATTTAGGCCACTCCGCTCTGTTGGTTTTAGGAACGTTTTTCACAAACGAGTGGGCTCTCGTGCAAGAGCGGAATTAAATGGAAACTGTGGCTTTGCAGAAGGATCAGAGTACGGTTGACAGAAGCCACAGCAGAAGTACGGGGGCCCCATGTTTGTTTATCGCCCCCGCTGCTCCCTCTAGGCAGTGCTGCTAATAGCGCGACACCATAGAGACCCACAGGATTTTGGGGGGGATGAGCTTTCGACAGTCAAAACCCCCTTCATCAGATAGAGAGCTTTGGCCCTTGGAAGCCCATACCCCGAAAACTGTGTTGGTCTCTAAGGAGCTACCGGTAGCCAAATCGCTGGCTCACAACTTTAATGCCAGTCACTCGCAAAGCAGGATTTCTGCTCACAAGACTCCGCAGCTTAGAGGGAGCAAATTGGATCTTAGCCGTCCAACCGCAGACCGAGACGGCTGCTCTCTGCAACGACATGGATCGTGTGTTTTGACTAGGACCTGGTAAATTCAGGTTCGAATCCCCACTCGTGCCACGGAAACTTCCTGGGTGACCTTGGGCTCATCACATGACTCTGAGTCTAGCCCTGACTTGGATAGCTGTGGGATAGCCCGGTCTCGTCAGAACTCAGAAGCGATGCAGGGCCAACATGGAGACAGAAAATGGGAAACCACCTTCAAACTTCTCTTGCCTTGAAGGTGGTTTCCCATTATCTGTCTCCATGGCAGCTGACACTGAGTTGGAAAGGGGAGGGGTGGGGGAGCCGTGGTAACAGACCAGGGTCACCATAAGTCGGCTGTGACTTGACAGCAGTGTGTGTGTGTGTGTGTGTGTGTATTCCATCACACCATTCATGTTCTGATTAGGCACCTGGGAGAGCTGTTTGCTGTTTTGAAGACCAAGAGCTGAACATCCTAAACACGTACAAGGCATTTTTGAGAGCTAGGAGTCGGCCTTTGTGCTAACTTCTACAAGCGAACACAAGCCAAAGCATTGCAAAATAGTGATTGCAAGCTTCACCAGCCTGGATGTTGAGAAACACGCTAATGCCCCAAAGAAGGTGCCCCCGTCCCCTATTGTTTCCAAAGGGATAAAATCAAACCAGAGATTCTCTGCGGTAGAAACTGAAAGGGGAGGGGATTTTTGCAAGCCGAGCAGTACCAGTACAATCACAGAGTGCCCAGCAGAACCCCGTGCCATTGTGGCAATGCCAGCTGAGGTCAAGCACAGAAACACATTCCAAGCAGGGGAGGGGAGTTGGAAGCCCAGCAGGACCACGGCAATGTACAGTGCCCCGCAGAACCCAGTGCCTTCTGTTGATATTAACAAAGGTTTGCTACGATACTACTCTTAAATACATTCTGTCACCAAGCAGGATAGGAATGAGAAGATCTTGAGACCAAGATGTGA
Source organism: Gekko japonicus (assembly GCF_001447785.1). NCBI lineage: Eukaryota > Metazoa > Chordata > Lepidosauria > Squamata > Gekkonidae > Gekko > Gekko japonicus. The sequence continues at coordinate 533 of NW_015205980.1, read as the reverse complement.
AAATAAAGGAAGGGGGTACATGGAAAAGTTAGGTGAAGAGAGACAAAAATGAATGAGAAACGTGTGGGCAAGAGGGAGAGAAATGAACAGAGGGAAAGGTGGCTTCCTCTCACTGCAACACCCTAACGACTGCGTTGCGAGATCTGGCTGAGGTGGGTGCAAGGAAAGGGAGAGAGAAAGGCTAGACTATCGGATAAAATGACCTGCAGGCTGGCAATTACTGTAGCAGCATCAGCTTGCTGGCTTGGTTGTACAGTCTTTTCAGCAAGTTTGCTTCAGGCTTGGAGAAAGGGACATCTAGCCGATCCGATAGTGCTTTTTGCTGTGCTTAGACCTCCCCGTGCCCCTAAGTGGCTGCCGCCAGAACTACATTTTAAAAATGAAAGATGTTCACTGGCTAGCTGACCCAGAGGCTAGGTGTTCCTTCCAGGCACGGGTGCTAAGGAAGAATCCAGGGGCAGTGGTTTGGGTAATAATCCAAGGATCCAGAAGGAAGAGGAGGTGGAGCCGGACCCAGAGAAGGCAGCTGACAC
>NW_015205979.1:0-2413 GCF_001447785.1 Gekko japonicus | reverse complement strand
GTTAGCTTTTGAATTTTGCAATTAAAAAATTATACTCCTGCTTTGCTGGTAAAAGAATCATAATTTCCCCCCCTCTAAAGACTTGTGCTATCAGCCTTTAAGTGGACCTATAAGTTCCAATCAGAGACAGTTATAGTTAAAACAGATTACTTATCTATTTCCAAAAGAAGAGCAATCATTGATTCTCAATCCCAGAATTCCTTAATTCACCCTGTGGTCTTCTGCACTTGGCAGAAACTAATCCTATTACCCTTCAAAGAGCTTCCTAAATTACTATTCTAAGACTGTACTAGACTGCAAACTGCGCTTCTACCATACTCTCTACTAGGAAAAGTCTTTTTCTCACTTTTTTTAACACTCAACTGAAGACTAAACTGTATGCTACTTACAAACTGGTTCATAATTGGTGGTTTTTGGTTGTTCCTAATAAAGATATTGCTTCATTGATCTGGTTTCAAGAAAGAAACCACTGAACCAACATATTTGTTCTTATTTTTTTCTTTTGCAAACAGTATCTCCAAGTAAAACTAGCCTCCTATTAGGCAGACAATAGGACCTTACACGTCTCAAGCAATGTCCAGGTTTTAGCACTGTATAGATCTTTCTCAAGCAAAACCATTTTGACAAATGTGCGCAGGCTTAGAAGAAAGTGGCATGCCATCACCCCTAATACCTGGGAAGCCATTGGGCAGCCTCTAGATCAACTGGAAGTGATTCATGTCCAATCAGAAGTGAATTGGCTTGGGCAAGAAGGGACTCAATTTTGCAGTGCATGGCATCTGGTCCCATCACTCCTTGGCAAATAGAAGGGGAAGTCTTGGAAGCAGTGACAGAATTCACGTTCCTGGTATCCAGTGAAGATGGTGACTGCAGCCACGAAATTAAAAGATGCCTGCTCCTTGGGAGGAAAGTGATGGCAAACATAGACAGCATAATAAAAAGTAGAGACATCATCCTGCCAACAAAAGTCCGCATAGTCAAAACGATGGTATTCCCAGTAGTAATGTATGGCTGCGAGAGTTGGACCATAAGGAAGGCCGAGTGCCGAAGAATAGACATTTCCGAATTATAGTGCTGGAGAAAACTCTTGAGAGTCCCTTGGACTGCAATGAGATCAAATCAGTCAATCCTAAAGGAAATCAACCCTGACTGTTCCCTGGAAGGCCAGATACTGAAGCCGAAGTTCAAATACTTTGGCCACCAAATGAGAAGAGAGCACTCAGTGGAGAAGACCCTGATGCTGGGAATGATTGTAGGTAAAAGAAGAAGGGTACAGCAAAGAATAAGATGGTTAGACAGTGTTATCGATGCAACAAACATGACGTTGAGCAAACTTCAGAGGACGGCATAAGACAGGAGGGCCTGGTGTGATGTGGTCCATGGGGTTGTGAGAGTCGGAGTCAACTGTGTGATTGAACAACAACAACAACAGTGCTTGATAGGGGAGCCTATATAAAGAGGCACCAGAAGTTCGAGAAGTAGGAAGGCAGAAAGGAGCGCCTTACTGATTCAATGGACCTTAGAGTTGCCAGCTCTGGGTTGGGAAATACCTGGTGATTTGGGGGGTGGAACCTAGGGAGGGGATGGACCTCAACAGGGTACAATGTCATAGAGTCTACCCTCCAAAGCAGCCATTTTCTCCCAGGGAACTGGGAGGCAACCCCAATGGACACAGAAAGGCATAACTTAGGATGGCACTTGTTATTGCAGTCTCCATTACACATGGCTTTTGTCCATGCAGGTCTCATTATCCTTAGCACAGCTTTTCTTGAGTGGTTCAAAGTTCCTTGAGTGGTTCCTTTTTCACCAGAGTTTGAAAAGCTGGTTGGATCCAATCCATTCTGTAGGTGGCAGCTCATCATTTCTATTTCATTATGGTGTCATTTGTTAGCTGAAGCAGGAGAGCAGCTTGTTCCCCAGCCCTACAGTAGACACATGAAGTTGCCTTATACCGAATCAAGCCATCAGTTCATCAACGCAAGTACTGTCTACTCAGACTAGCAGTAACTCTCCAGGGTCTCAGGCAGAGGTTGTTCGCATCACCTACTATCCAATGGTTTTTACTGAAGATGCCAGAGATTGAACTTGGGACCTTCTGCATGCCAAGCAGATGATGCCGTACAACTCAGCCATGGCACCTCCCTAGTTTGTCCCCAAGCCAGGAGCAAACTTAGCAATGTAACAAGGATTCTTCTGCAGGCCACTTATACAAGTTCTGGCACCACCAAACAGGAAGAACTGGACTTTAGACTACTTGGAACAACTGTTTAAAAAGATAAAACCTGTTTTTTGTCTTTTAATAGTTGCTGGTACTCGGTTTTATTTTTGTTTTAATTTCACTCAATAAAAAACACAACTTGAAACCACAGGCTAATTCTAATATTCCAGGATAAAAGTCAAAGAAGAAAAAGAA
>NW_015205978.1:0-2866 GCF_001447785.1 Gekko japonicus | reverse complement strand
GGCATGCATGCCTTCTGTTTATTCACTTAATTTTAAGCATTTATTAGCCGTCCCTCTATCTCATGGAACTCAAGGTGGCTCACAAGGAAAACAGAACAACCATTATAAAAAGCACAAAAGATCACAACTAACAAACTCCAGTCAGGACCAATGTTCCCTCTAAGCTGTGGAGTCCTGAGAGCAAAAATTCTACTTTGTGAGCTACCAGCATTAAAGTTGTGAGCAGGCGATTGGGCTGCTGCAGAAATTCATTTGCTCTGGAGCTATCCCTTCCTGAGCAGAGACAAAAATGGGTGAGCCGGAGGCTAACAAACTGTGAGCTAGCTCACATGAACTCAGCTTAGCGGGAACTCCAGTTAGGACAGCCAATAAACAAAAACTGAATTAGTAAAATGCACTCCTAAATAAAGCTGTCTTCAGCTGCTTCCTAAAGACTGAGAGTGACGGGGACCAGGTGCACCTCTCTGGGGAGGTTGTTCCAAAATTGGGGGGCTGCCACCAAAAAGGCCCTCTCTTGTGTGCCTTGCAAACGAGCTTCTTTGATGGGTGGACCAGTCAAGAGGGCTTTTCCCTTTGGTCTTAATTCTCAGGCAGGAACATATGAGAGAAGATAGACCTTCACATACATGTCAGCTAGGCCTCCATACGGTCCTGTTGTCATGAGAACGGGGGGGGGGGAGGTCGGGGGGGGGGGGGGACTGTGGAATGTCTAATTTCGTTTCTGCTGAATCTCTACTGTTTTAGTTATCTCTGTAAGCTGAGCCATATAACCTGGAGTGCCTGGCATCTTCTTTGTCTTGGGAACACTGGCCTGTTACTTTAGCGGGCTCTACCTGTTCTCTGATTGGCCACGAGCCATTTAGGTTCCCCCTTAAATTATGCATATCTGTTTGCTTCGCGCGCTTTCCCTCTCAGTTCTAACACGAAACAGTTAAGATACCTGATTGCGGCAAATATCTCAACAAACTTTTATTCTCTTGGATGACTGCTGTTGGGTTCCAAGCTGCACTCCCAGGCCCCCCAGGCAAAGTTTCCCAGTTACAGTTAACAGGCCCCGGGGCCTCCCTGCACCGACTGGTTGCAGCTTCTCACTTGCTCATGGGTGGATCACTGAGTGACAATATGTGTGGGCAGAGGAGGAAATGGGGGAATTCCAGCAGCTCTCAAAAGCTCAGCGCATGCAAGAGAGCCACCACTTAGGAGGAGGAATGCAAACGACTCTCCACGGTGGCTTTCCAAATCAAGCCTCAAATGCCCAGATACCTACCCTCAGCTCCGGCTCTTCAAAATAATGAAGGGAGAGAGTTTTCAGGTCATGGGTCCCGGGATCATACTCCACCACGGCGAGCTGCACGGAAGAAAAGGGGGAATTAAAGGGTGCAGAATCGGCTCACACAGTGGTTAGAGCAGCAGACCGGGATCTAGGTGACCCAGGTTCAAAACCCCCACGCTGCCGTGAAGCCTGCTGGGTGGCCTTGGGTCAACCACACCCTGAGTCTCACCTACCGCATAGGATTGTCGAAGGGACGAAATGGGAAAGAACAAACATGTATGCTGCCCTGAGTTCCTTGGGAGGAATGGTGGGATAAGAAAGAGGTCTTAGGTCGATACATTTTTCTTTCGCAAAAAGCTCCAAAGGCGGGGCGCCACCTACATGGAACTATGAAGCCCTCCCTCCTCTAATAACACTTGCTGTGACACTATGAACTATGGTGCTGGAGAAGACTCTTGAGAGTCCCTTGGGCTGCAAGGAGATCGAATCAGTCAATCCTAAAAGAAATCAACCCTGACTGTTCCCTGGAAGGCCAGATCCTGAAGCTGAAGCTCAAAGACTTTGGCCACCCAATGAGAAGGGAGCACTCACTGAAGAAGACCCTGATGCTGGGAAAGATTGAAGGTCAAAGAAGACGGGGACGGCAAAGGATGAGATGGCTAGACAGTGTCATAGATGCAACGAACATGACATTGAGCCAACTTCAGAGGACGGCGGAAGACAGGAAGGCCTGGCGTGATCTGGTCTATGGGGTCACGAAGAGTCAGACTCGACTGTGCAACTGAACAACAACAACAAATGACACTGCAGATGCTGGACTCGCTTCGTTGTCACTCTACCTGACAGTGTTACCCTCTACAACAGGGGTACTCGGCGTGGTGCCCACCGACACTTTTCCTGGTGCCTGCCAAGGGTTGTTAGAAAGTGGGTGGGGCCAGGTGAGGCGTTTCTCCATCAAGGCTGCTGACGGGCTGTGCAGATTTTTTAAATGTGGCTTTGGCAGCAGCTGCCACCACAGCACAAAGATCTTCACTGGGTGCTGTGGCAGTCATTTTGTGGATGGCTCCGCCTTTGGCGGCAGCCATTTTGTGGCTGCGCCCACCGCACTGCATCAGAAACCCGAGGGTACCTGCAGGCTCAAAAGACGTCAGGACCCCCCTGCTCTACAACATTCCCTATCCACGATAACATAGACATATACTGCTTTTAAGCTATCCAGTACCGAGCCGAAGTATGCCAATAAAAACGATGGCCCTTTGCCTTCTCTGTAAGATCTCAGCTGCTGCCAAGAGACCTTGTGGTACGCAGGTCACAATGACCTGATAAGCAGCTTCCTTGGCTTGTGGAGAGGCACCAACCCAGCTGGACAAGAAAGGGACTATGATATTGGCATCCAAGAACAGCCACGGATTGGAACCAGATGGTGTTGTTGTGCAAGGGTGGCGGAGGGACTCGGCTGACAATCAGTGGGACATGGGCCCTGGGTAGTGCCCCACACCCAATTTAAGACGAGCCCTCAAGAGTAGGAGGTGACCCAGCTACAGCCCCCACTCCGAAACAGTTGCTCAACCCCACCCTAGGAACCCGGGCAGC
>NW_015205977.1:0-2560 GCF_001447785.1 Gekko japonicus | reverse complement strand
GTTCTGTGCAGGCACATTATCAGGAATGGAGAAAAAACCCAGAGACTGATTAGAAATAAACTCGATGAAGAAGGCTATGTCCGCAGAACTTTGGGGTTAATTAATAGCAGTCATAGTAGTAGTACTAGTCATAGAGGTCATAGCAGCAACAGCAGCAATATAATAATAATAACTGAAGCATTACTGTAGAAAAATCTTATGTTTAATTGACAAAGAGTTGTAAAGTATAATTTTAAAACATTTAAAACTGCACCAAATATCACATTCTAGCAAGAAGGCTGACAACCAACTTCAGATGTTATTGAAAAGGCCCCTGCCGTCGCCAGGTTTTACACGGTCTTACAAGGAATACAAAATTACAGCTAGGTGGCCTCTCAGGGTATAGAGCTTTACAAGGTTGGCAATATTTTTTTAAAAATCCCTATTCCAAATTTAGGTTTTCAGCCTAACTTCTGAAAGCAGCAGAAAGGAAGGCAAGGCCTCCTTTGTCAACCTTACTAGATGGTGAAGAACATGCATGACAAAGTGCGTCATCAGATATGTGCTATTTACTGCTTTAAAGGTAATAATTATCAGCACATTGAATTGGACCTGGAAAGTAATTGGTAGTCAGTGCAGATGAGATACAGTAGATTCTTATGTTCTCCATAGCTTGTTCTCAACAATAGGCAAGGGAGAAGAGGAGGAGGAGGAAAAGGAGATGAGGAGGAGTTGGGTTTCATACGATTGCCTTCCCTTCCTCTCCCCACAACAGTCACCTTGGGAGGTAGGCGGGGCTAAGAGAGCTCTGAGAGAACTGTGATTGACCCACGGTCACCCAGCTGGCTTCATGTGGAGAAGTGGGGAATCGAACTCAGTTTTCCAGATTAGAGTCTGCTGCTCTTAACCACTACACCAACCTGGCTCCACCAAACTACACCAAACAGAGTTTTCCACCTATAATGGCAAGCCATCTTCAAGGGCAGCCCCACAGAGACCACTTTACTGTAGTCAGAATGGGAGGGTGCCAAAGCATGGATGGCAGTATCTGGGTCTGAGCCTGAGACAAGGGGATACAACCTGCTTATCAGGAGAAGATGATGAAACCCACTCATGGCCCCTGCTGCCACTTGAGAATCTAACAACAAAGCAAGGCTCAGAAGGATGCTAGGCCACAAATTTGATCTTCTGAGCTGAGTCCCCTTGGATTCGGGCTGAATTTGCTGCCACTTGAGCACACACCAGCACTTTTGCTATTTCATTGCTTGAGGAAATCCATTTGTGTGCTGAGAGGCTGCCCAAAAGCATTCATGTCTATAGCCTGAGATAATGGTTGGTACCATAAATCAGCTAGAGAAAACAGCTAGCCAAACCAGTTGGCAAATGTTCTGTGTTAGGTTGTAAGGGAAATCTATTAAAATCAGACTTCCCCCCTCTTGATGAAGGTACTATGCCCCTGTAATCTGCACCCTGGGATGAGTGACAAGAAATATATATTCAAAACCTGTAGTTCCAATACATAATGTAGGGTACATATCGCAGACCACAGTAACCCACCAACTCTGTCCTTCCCCCACCAGCTAACACGGAGTATCCTTCTGGAACCAGTTGGACAGATAGGGCCCTCCCCAACTCATTCAGAAAACAATCCAAGTCTGCAGGCCTTCTGTTACTGATGACCTGATGTTTAACCAAAGAATAACAGATGAGACTCGTGTTCCCAAAGCTGGAGGTATTGAAAAGTGACAGAGGAGTCTAAACTCCTATTTACAACAGACTTGTCAGACTCCTATTCTTTTCTCTCTGTTTGTTTCACACACACACATGCACGCACAGTCTTCTCTTATCGGAGCCCATGTCTCCCCGATCTAAGTCTGGCGACCTGTTTCACTAAGATCTACATGCACAGCCAGTGCAGCTCTAGATCGGCACTCACACACTCAGTCTGACCTACCTCACTGGTCAAAGTTCAAGTCCAGTGGCACCTTTAAGACCAAGAAAGCTTTATTCTGGATACCAACTTTCGTGTGCATGCAGAATAAAACTTGGTTGGTCTTAAAGGTGCCACGGGACTCAAACTTTGTTCTGATGCTTCAGACCAACACGTGAAGCTACCTCACAGAGTTGTTGTGAGGATAAAATGGAGGAGTGGAGAGTATCCTAAGCTACTTTGGATCACCATCGGGAAGAAAGGTGGGATAGAAATGGAAGTAAATAAAGAAATAATATTCTATATGTTGCCGAAGGCTTTCACGGCTGAAGTTCATTAGTTGCTGTAGATTTTCCGGGATGTGTGGCCGTGGTCTTGCCATTGTCTTGGCGCGGTCTTGGCGAAACGTCAGGTTCTACAATGCCAAGACCAAGGCATCCCGGAAAATCTACAGCAACAAATAAAATTCTGCCATATTGCAACTATCATCCCTAGTCACTGCCTTGGCCAGGATGCATATTTTCATGGGAATGAAGATTAGGAGGTACGACCCTATCTGGGTCCACCAGATCTTTGTGTACCTGCACATGGTCACAATGCACGTGAAAACTGGGTTTACTGTGAACCTCCATGCAAACGCTGGGTGAGCTT
>NW_015205976.1:0-2540 GCF_001447785.1 Gekko japonicus | reverse complement strand
CCCCTACCTTCTGAAAGTAGATGTGTGAGAACTCGAGACAGGGCTTTCTCAGCTGTGGTACCAGAATTCTGGAACTGTCTTGCCAGGGGGGGGGGGGGGGAGAGACTTTTATTTTGTTTGGCATTCCATCTCTAAGCCTTCCTGCCCCATGCGTTAATGATTGCTTTTAAGTTTTTGTATGTGGATTTTAAACCAACATTAAAATCCACATACAAAAACTTAAAAGCAATTATTGTTATAACAATGTGTTTTTTCTTCTTTAAATAGTTTTTAAGATGTGATTTTAATATGTATATTTTACTCTGTTAGCTGCCTTGGTGGATCTGATGAAGGTAGAAAGACAGGGTATGAATTCTGTATATAAATAAACAAACAAACAAAACAGATTATCAAGTATCTTCAAAAAGAGCAAATGGTCTGATGTAAAATTAATATAGAGCAAAACACTCTAGAATGTTAGACTGGAGTCATGACATTTTCCTCTTAGGAATCTATATGAGATCACTTAACACATATCAGCTGCCCTTTAAGCATACCTTTTCAGTAACAAGTGAACAGTCCTGTCTTTGAATAGCAGTGTCATCACAGATTGCAAGTAGCATCCTTGAACACTTAAAAACATTGCTTTTCATCAAATACTTGAAATTGTTCCGAACTTTGTAGCAAGTGTATTGTACATGCACCTTCACACACTGGTTTCTCATGGTTGTTTAATGCATGTCATCTGTCAATTTTTTTCTGTCAAAATATACACTTTTCATGGTAGAACCTGCTCTGTGTATGTGTGAACAACAACAACGATCTCTGTTTCCAAGTGGATGAGATTTTTTAAGGAGTTGTTTTTCTCTAGTCCTTCCAGCAATACTCAGGTAGAAGACAGAATGCCAGATGACCTCCCTAACTTGGGCCTCTGTACTGGAGAAAGAGATATGCAATAAGATCCATCAGATGAGATCCAGCAAGGCCCCTGGCCTGATAAGGTACTAACTGAGCTTCTCAAACCAAATCCTTTGTGTTGGGGAAGAATTTTAACACCTGTTTTCTCTCAGATAAATCAGATGGGAGGAGGGGCCCCCCCCCCCCCGGTTTGGAAGCACTCTATATTTTGTCCCAATTTTTAAAAAGGGCAATAGGCTTGATCCAGCCAACTATCGGCCAATTAGGTTTCTGTCATCTGTTGGGAAATTATATGCTTCCCTTTTGTATGAAAGATTAGTAGAACGGATAGAGACCAATAAGATCCTGTGCTGGGAACAAATTGGCTTTAGGAGAGGCTTTTCCACTATTGATCAGTGTCTAATGCTTTTTCATCTAGCAGAAACATATGCAGCTAGTCCTGGCAAGAGGTTTTACATGGCCTTTATGAACCTTAAGGGAGCATTTGATTCAGTCAGCCAAAACAAGCTATGGGAGAAACTGGTTGGCCTATCCATTGAAAAAAGACTACTATGGCTAATCAACACCTTATACACCCAGGGGTCATTTCCTGCAGGAGCGCACAGGAGCGGAGCTCCGGCAGTAAAGAGCCCAGGGGGCGGGCACATGCAAAAAGTCCCACCCCCTGCTCCCAGCAGCCCTCAGTCAGAGCAAGAAGCAGCCAGGTAAGTTGCAGAGCCAACAGGTCCAAAACAACCCAGTGGCACCTTTAAGACCAAGTTTTATTCAGGTACGAGCTCTCCCTCCTCTGCGAAGACAGATCTGCACTTCCAACCCCCCCCCAAATAGCTAGCAATCCAAAACAGTCCAGTGCAGCCTGAGTGGTGGGTGTTGCCTTCTGACACACTTCCAGTGACGTCAGGGGGTGTGGCAGATGCACATAAATTATGCTAATGAGTTATGCTAATGAGCTCTTGCACCTCTTTTTCTATGAAATGGCCCCTGTATACACCAATACATGTCCACTGTGGTGGCGAGGGACAATTTTTCAAAGGGTTTCACCATTGAAAAAGGGGTGAAGCAAGGTTGTCTGCTCTTCTTTTTAATTTATATCTAAATGACCTGATATCGAGTCTTTCTTCTGCAGTTTCATGTCCCCAGATTAGCTTCAAAAGAAATACCCTTGCTGCTGTACGTTGATGATTCAGCATCTTGAGATGCTTTTCAAACTATTACCTAAATCAAGGGTTGCAAATAAACTATAACAACATCTAAAATCTTTGTTTTCTCTAAAAATGTCAATCAGGGACTTTCCAGGTGGACTATAGCAAACACATATATTGAACAAGTCATGAATTTCTGCTACCTGCAGATTATTTTTTCTTCACACCTCTCCTGGTTTTACCAGCATAAATTTGCTCTGAATAAGGCTGTGGTCACATGGCAAGGTAATCACGATTTGTTCCCACTATACATTTAATCGGGATTGGGGGGGGGGGTTGGGGTGATCACACATCCCTCCCTGAACCACAAGCATTTCGGGAGAAGGCTCTGGGCACCTAGATGCAGCCGGCCCCTCTCTCTGCTGCCCACCTGTCTGCTCGCCTGCCAGCTCCCCTGGGCAGCCCAGGAGAAAGCTTGAGGACTCAGCATCCAGTCTGATT
>NW_015205975.1:0-2780 GCF_001447785.1 Gekko japonicus | reverse complement strand
CCAATGGCCAGTCAGAAATACTTGGCCTGCACCAGGGTAGGGGTCCGTGGGTCCACCTTGGGGGGTCCCTGTTCCAGATCATCTGAATGACCAACTCCCATTTACAATGAGGACACATCTAAAGGGAGATGGTATTGAAAAGGGAAGTTCTTGCCATTTTGTGATGGGGAAAAAAAAAATTAAGAGAGAAAGGTTGGGGGCATTTTTCAGCTCCCCTTCCCCCATGCAGTTCTTCCGCCAAGAGCTTACACTATCGTGTGGTGCAAGGACCGAAGAAGCTTCATTTTGAGTTTTCGGTTAAAGATGAGAAATAAGTGCTCAAGAGGAAAACCCCGCTGCTTGCCTGCAGAACAACAAAAAGGAGAATTTCTTCATATGGTATGTAAGATAAAGAGCTCCACACCAGGTACCGTGATTTAGAAAGGTGACCTAATGGTCAAAGATAACATCCTGCCCTCCCTTGTCAGTTAGAGTGATAACCATGCACGGGACAGAGAAGTATGGGGAGATAAACAAAGGCACGTGTCCAAAAGCCATTAGTACGGGATTTAAAAAGAGGAGGAGATTGGATTTACACCCCGCCCTTCGCTACCCAAAGGAGTCTCAGAGCAGTTTACAATCTCCTTCCCCAAAACAGACACCCTAAGGTAGGTGGGGCTGAGAGAGCTCTTTAAAGAACTGCTTGAGAGAGAATCGCTCTGAACTGACCCAAGGTCACACCAGCAGCTGCATGTGGAGGAGTGGGAAATCAAACCTGGTTCTCTCAGATTAGAGTCCTAACCGCTTGTATCTTTACTTGTTCTTTGGAATTCAGGCTTCTGAAGATTGGGTTCCCCATTGTTTGAATGAAGTTTCCTGCTCACTGGCTGTGTTTCTGATTGGGACTAACACACCAGGCAGCGGCCCTTTTGGCTTACGACGAGAAGCCAGTCTCCATATAGTGTCCCTTCCCATTATTCCAGGTAATGAAGCAGAGAGCAAAAATAAATAGGAGACAGTGTCTAGGGGGCCAGTAGTGGTTAGCTAGGGCCAATGGGGCAATTCCATTGGAGACAAGGAGAGCAATGGGTCCCACAGATAGGCTGTTCCAAACTTTACACTGGCTGCAAACCTCAGTAATCCTCTTGGGTGCACCTTTGGCCAGGGGTAGTTTCGTAGAAAAAGAGCTAGGGGAACTCATTAGCATATGCCACACCCCCTGACATCAGGGGCCCGGCGGTGGACCTGCAAGGCCGGCGGGAGTGCGAGGAAGCCCTGCCAAGGCCCTCCCTGGCCCCAGGCAGGCAGGGGTAGGGAGAGGCAGGTAGGAAGCAACTTACCCTCCCTCTTCTCCTGCCTCCTCCTGGCTGAATGAGGGCCAGAAGCGGGGCAGCCGGAAGCAAGGGGTGGGGCTTCGTCGTGTGCCCCGCCCCCTCGCACCTCACCCGGGGGAACTGCGATCCCCCGCAATCCCCCCCAAAATGACCTCTGCCTTTGGCCAGGAAAGCTTGTACAGCCAAGCAAACGAGTCTTTCATTTTGCCAAACACAGCTATGCAAAATCATGAGAGATAAAATCAATTGTACACTGGGTAAGTGGAAACTCTTCCCGCAACGCTACTTAGATATGCAAGGCATTACTGTCAGTGTTCCCTCTAAGCTGAGTTAGTGCGAGCCAGCTCAATGTTTTTTAGCCTCCGGCTCACACATTTTTGTCTTAGCTCAGGAAGGATGGCTCCAGAGCAAAGTAATTTATGCAGTAGCCAAATTGTTTGCTCACAACTTTCATGCCAGTAGCTCACAAAGCAGAATTTTTGCTCACAAGACTTCACGGCTTAGAGGGAACATTGGTTACCGTCTGCCTTTCATTCTATATATTTTGTAAGGGAAAGGGGATTGGTAGAGCACAGGGTCATTTGAACAACCCACACTGAACAGTCAATAGGTTGCGCTGAAGAATCTAACACATCCAGGCTTATCAGTCCAATTCGATCCCACTAAGTCAGAAGACACAGCCCCGTTAGTTATGGAGCATACCATCTCTGCCCCCACCCCACGCCCACGGTAGAAGGCCACTGTATCCTGAAATGACAGCCAAAAAGAACAACTTTTGCTTCTTCGCCCATAATGAACACGTGGAATTCACTGCCACCAAAAGTGGCGGCTACAAGCGTAGACAGCTTCAAGAGGGGATTGGATAAATATATGGAGCAGAGGTTCATCAGTGGCTGTTAGCCACAAGGTACAGAGGAAGCACTACGTCCTGGGCAGTGATGCTCTGTATTCTTGGTGCTTTGGAGGGGGGGAAGACAACAGTGGGAGAGCTTCTGGTGTTTCTAGCACCACCGGTGGACATGCTGACGGCCCCTGGGTTTTGGCCAGCGTGGGACACAGAGTGTTGGACTGGATGGGCCCACAGGCCTGATCCAACATGGCTTCTCTTATGCTCTTACCTGAATCTTGAGAAGTGGAGGGGAGGGGAGAATAGGAGCAGATAGTCCTCATGACTGGTAGCTATCTCTGAGGACCATTGGGAAGTAATTTGGCCGACACAAGCTAAACTATCTAAGTCACTAATAATTCACTCAGCTGCAGGTAGAGTCCTTTTCAGGTGGTATCTGACACCAGTTAAGTTGTCACACATGATACCGCTAGCCTCACCCCTCTGCTGGAAACAATGTGGCCTGAAAGCTACCTTCTTCCATAACTGGTGGGAATGTAGGTACATTCAACACTTCTGCCTTGTAGTCCTAAAACATATCAAAGCCGTAACAGGTGGAGAGACAGTTTGGTGTAGTGGTT
>NW_015205974.1:0-2227 GCF_001447785.1 Gekko japonicus | reverse complement strand
AACCACTACACCAAACTGGAGCCTGTGGGGAGGGCAGGGTTTGAACAGAGGAGGGTCCTCAGCGGGTTATAATCCCAAAGAGTCCACCCTCCAAAGCAGCCGTTTTCTCCAGGGGAATTGATCTCTGTGAGCCGGTCATCACTTCTAATTCCAGGAGATCTCCAGCCCCCACCTGGAGGCTGGCAACCCTACAACATATACAGTGCTGTTCATAACTGCCTTTGTAAAGCTGCCTTGAGTGTAGGTCAGGATCTTGATCCCTGTACTGCAGATGAGCAGTTTAGGCTGAGAAAACTGCCATAACTGTCTACTGAATCCATGGTGCTTGCTGGGGCTGCCCTTGGAAGCTGCAGTTGGTGCAAATGAGGCAGCCTGTCCACTATCAGGCTGCAGGGGCCATAGGACACCTATTTTGCCGCCTTTGCATCCCAAAGCAGCATCCTCAAGTAATGCCTGCAACGGTTAATTTGCAATTGCCTCTATAAGGTGCTCAAATGACAACTGCAAACATCAAGTGTTGGGAAAATATATTAATATCATAGATTAATTCATGCTTGAAAATCAGTTCAAGGGGTTCTTCAAACCATGCTGATTAATTTATGCCTAGTGTCGAAAAGAGCATTCCAAACAGTGTGCTCTGTAAAATTTAATATCAACACCTTGGCGGCAATGCTCACTCTAAGCCGTGGAGTGTTGTGAGCAAAAATTCTACTTTGTGAGCCACTGGCATTAAAGTTGTGAGCGAACGATTTGGCTACTGCATGGATTAGTCTGCTCTGGAGCCATCCTTCCTGAGCCAAGACAAAAATGCATGAATCAGAGGCTAAAAAACTGTGTGAGTTAGCTCACACTAACTCAGCTTAGAGGGAACACTGCTTGGCAGTATTGCTGCACACGGTGCTTGCTTTAGCACAGTTCTTTTACCATTACGGAGCTTTTGCATCCACAACAACTGTGCTGCTACCTTGGCTTGTCTACATTGTATAGGAGGTGCATATCCTCACGTCTGTGGTTTTTGCACAACTGCTCAGAACAGGCGCACATGAGCAAATGTGCGTGCATTGCTTACATGGTGGCTGCAGAATTTACATTTCCTCTGGTAGACGGCTGCTGTAGCATGAAATTCCCATTAATATAAGTCATGGCCTGTTCTTATTTTTGATATATGTGGCTTAAACACTTTCTCATAAATTACTTAAAAGGTTGTGTAGACAGATCCACAGTCTCTCCCCCCCACCCCGCCACCCCACAGATATATTGTTAGCACTGTCTACTGACAAAGTACCAGCAGTGCCCTTCTTGGTCCCACTTGACAGACTGGGTAAAGAGGTATTGAAATCCATGCTGTCCAGCAGAAAAAATTAAAACGTGTTCAGTTCCTTCATTTGGGGAATGATTTAATTGCTGGCTGTTAATCAACCTGAGCAGCTTTCGCTGATCTTGATTTACTTTCCACTGATCTTGATTTTTTTTTTCCATTCTGAGAGGGAGGGTAGGAAAAACTCTCTCTCTTAAACCAATGCACGCGCGTGCACACACACACACACAGGGTGTGGTCAGATAATGTGCCAAAGCAGTTTAAACTGCCCCAGTTCCAATTGGATTATATTTGATCCGGGACAAGCTCGATCACACTTACCTCCCTCACCGCGCAGCACATCGCTCCGGGGCATCCACACTACAGGCTACAGTAGTGTGCATCGGCATTTCCCCCCCTCACTGTTTGCGCATGCGCATAGGCACCCATCCATATAATTGAAATCTTCACATCAAAAGCATGCCCTGAAGCGAACACTTCCCTTTAAACTTTTTCAACGAAACTGGCCTCCCTGAGGTTTGGCCTCTGTGGATGAACTTTCCATCCCTACTGGGCTAAAATTTGGAGAAGTTCTTTGACAGAACCAGAAGTATTCTGATAAGACCAAGGATATTCCTCAGAAGAACTTTAAAGGTCCTTAGGCTTCCACTGATTTCTACTTCATACCCCTTTCCACTGATCTTGATTTCCTTGAGGTGAATTTAGAGACTCTTGTGACAGTCGAGGGGTTTTGAGAGAAGTTGCAAAAGCTTTCAATTAGATGAACAGATATTTTTAGGAATGTTTCACACATCCCAAAGTAAACACCTTAGGGGCAAAAAAACTTTTCATTTTGCCTATGTTACGAAGTGTCTTCAACGCTGCTATACTGTATGTCCACACAATACAATACAATACAATACAACACCT
>NW_015205973.1:0-2902 GCF_001447785.1 Gekko japonicus | reverse complement strand
TGTGAGCTGGCTCACACTGACTCAGATTATAGGGAACACCGCTGGCCACTGGTGACAGGGAAAGTCCTCTTTGGATTATTCTTCTCTCTCTCCTTTCCACTGCAACCTGAATGCGAACTGGATCTACTTGACTAAACGTTCAGCTTACCTTTTTTGCAATATATTTCTTGGGAGATTTTATCTACTGCTCTCGTGATGACGCTTCTATGACTGGGCAAAACTCTGCTCCATCCCTCGCGGGACCACATTTGGCCCAGCATCCTCTACCCACTGCCAGTCCAAAGCTCCGTGCCATCCCTCTCCTCCTCCTCCTGTATCATTTCCCCATTTCTCGCTCAGTTCCGCCCCCAGTCCTTAACATTTGTCAGACTATTTTTAAATCTTCCCGTTAATGGGAGTAACCAGATGGCGCATGCAGGGGACACACACATACACAGTGGCAGCAAATGACTGCTGCGGCGCTGTCGGATGGAGCGGCGCACGGCCACGTG
This sequence comes from Gekko japonicus, assembly GCF_001447785.1. Taxonomy (NCBI): domain Eukaryota; kingdom Metazoa; phylum Chordata; class Lepidosauria; order Squamata; family Gekkonidae; genus Gekko; species Gekko japonicus. The sequence goes on along the minus strand of NW_015205973.1, from coordinate 2,411 downwards.
GTAAAAATGGCTTAGAGCTTTGGCACGTTGGAATGGCAGAACCAGCTAGGCTCAAAGGGTCCATCCCGCTCAGTCTCTGGGCCACGTATGCAGATGCTTCTCGGAACTTCCTACCTAGAGCATGATGGGAATATCTACCCCCCCTCCCCAGTATTGGGTTTCAGCATCTGGTAGTCAAAAAGAGGTGCAGGTGAGAAAAATGAACCTGTTGCAGACAGGGCTGGACTTTGCCTTGTGGTTCCGCCCTCTCTCCTTTAGCCACACCCTTTTAGCATGACCAGTCAGTAGCCTTTAAATAAATTTAAAAAAGTCGAGCCAGCATGGTGTAGTGGTTAAGAGTGATGGACTCTAATCTGGAGAAGCGGGTTCGATTCCCCACTCCACCACATGAAGCCAGCTGGGTGACCTCGGGCCAGTCACAGTTCTCTCAGAGCTCTCTCAGCCCCCAAAATAAGTCTAGCTCTCCACCTAGTAGTGCATAATAGTAAAAGGAGCTAGTACTTAAGGCAGCCAGACAATTTTCCAATCTCCTGGCTATACCACACACAACGCCGTACAACAACAATAATAATCTTAAAAAAACAGACCAGTATGAATTACTAGCAGGCATTCCCTACTTGCCCCGAGCTGGTTAGCCTGATCTCATCACATCTCGGAAGCTAAGCAAGGTCGGCATTTGGAAAGGAGACCACCCAGGAATACCAGGGTCATGACGTGGAGCCAGGCAATTGTGGGTAAGGATCAGCGATATGGCATGCCAGTCCTGGTTCTGAGCCACATCCAGACTCTGTAAACATAGGGTTGATCAGTGACTTTGGTACACTAAGAGTCCTGACCTTTGCACATCCTGAAACTGCAAGCCAGTCTTAAGATACTGTGCAAGCATTTTAGGCATTCTGTCTAAGTATCTGTTTTTCCCTGTTTCTGTACGTGCAAGCCAACGGCCTCATTTCACAGTGTGTATAAAATAAAGTTCCTCTACCCTCAAGAGATCGTGTTTCGTGTGAGTCCTTCAGGCAATGGCAACCATCTCTGAACGTCTCTCACCTTGTAAATCCCATGGGGTCACCATACATTAAAGCTAAAGGTTTCCCTTGCTCGAAAGGCAGTCGAATCCGACTCTAGGGTTGCGGTGCTCATCTTCGTTTCAAAGCCGAAGAGCCAGCGCTGTCTGAAGATGTTTCCGTGGTCATGTGGCCGGCATGACTAAACACCAAGGCGCACGGAACGCTGTTACCTTCCCACTGAAGTGGTACCTATTTATCTACTTGCAATTTCTTGCTTTCAAACTGCTAGGTTGGCAGGAGCTGGAACTAGAGACGGGAGCTCACTCCGTCATGCGGCATACTCAGGTCTCGAACTGCTGAACTACCGACCTTCCACAGCCTGCAGTCCAGCGTCTTAACCACTTGAGCCACTGCAGCTCCTCACCATACGTTAGCTGCATGTAAATCCCTTACTGACACCTGACAAATTAGCGAAATGTTACAAAAACGTATCTGGAGTGTGTTGGAGGTATAAAAATGATATAGGAACCTTTCACCACATATGGTGGCGGTGTGATAAAATTGGTAAATTTTGGGAAAGTATTAAGCAAATAATATTAGAGATAACGGAGATTGATTTACAACTCGTCCCAGAATTGTACTTACTTAATATATTACCAGATGCTGGATGCTGGAAGGGTTACCAATCTCAAGATGGGGCCCGAAGTTGTCCTGGAATTCCACCTGACCTTCAGACTACAGAGCTTAGTTGCCCTGGAAGAAATGGCTGCTTCGGAAGACACTAGTATACCACAGACTCTAAAAGAAACTGCTGTCCTAGAGGGGCTACAGAGGTTTGATGCTCTAGAATTTCCCTATCTCCAAAGGCATACCACAGAGACTCAGAGAACTGGATAACAATCATCTGGGGCTGTGATGGGCAGTTTGATCTGGTGTTGTCCTGCCTCTAATTGAGCCAAGTTATTACAGAGAATCCTGATCAGATTCACCCCTTTTAGCACCCTTCAATGCGCTTTTACCCGTGCTTGAGTGATCAGATGGCAACAGGCAGGGAGTCAGCCTGTCGGCCATTTTTTAAAAAGTGTATCCTTTGAGCATGCTCACAACCACTGATGAGCCTGCTGGGAAACTTAGTTCATGGGGCTGTCAACCATTTTTTTAAAAAGTGTATCCTCTGAGCATGCATGCAAGTGTTGATCAGCCTGCTAGGACATGTAGTCCTCCCTCTCTAAACTTTTCAAATCACCCCTTCCCCCTACCACAGAAAAATGCTGCAGTACAGGGGCATTGAAAGTTTTAATGAAGAAAACAAAGTTTAGAGCAGCCCCTATGGGAGAGGGGGGAAGAGAGAGTGGTGTGAATATGCAGTTATATACACTTCACCAGGGGTCATTTCATAGAAAA
>NW_015205972.1:0-3125 GCF_001447785.1 Gekko japonicus | reverse complement strand
GCTCTCAAAGACGTGGGTCACTGCTGCATCTGAAGAAGTGAGCCGGCCTTGGATGGGTCACCGCACCCAGTAAATTTGGACTGGTGGTTCACCATACCAAAAAGGTTGGGAACGGCTGACTTAGAGGAATGTGCCTTTATTGCCTGCTCTTCTCCCACTGAGGCGGCCCCAGGCTAGCCTGATCTTGTCAGATCTCAGAAGCTAAGCAGGGTCGACCCTGGTTAGTTCTTGGATGGGAGACCACCAAGGATGAGTCCACGGTCGCTATGCAGAGGTTACTCATCCACATGCAGCTGCTGGTGTGACCTTGGGTCAGTCACAAGTTCTCTCAGAGCTGTTCTCTCAAGAGCAGTTCTCAAGAAAGCTCTCTCAGCCCCACCTACCTACCAGGGTGTCTGTTGTGGGGAGAGGAAGGGAAGGAGATTGTGAGCCGCTCTGAGACTCCAAGTGAAGAGCGGAGTATAAATCCAACTACTACTACTACAACTACTTCTTTTTCTTCTTCTTCTGCCAGTTTGGTGTAGTGGTTAAGTGCGCGGACTCTGATCTGGGAGAACCGGGTTTGATTCCCCCACGCCTCCACTTGCAGCTGCTGGGTGACCTTGGGCAAGCCGTAATACAGTGTTATCTTGTGATACAAACGTTTTCCCTGCTGTTTACATTACTTGGGCGCTCTTTGGTCTGCGTTATTTATGCAGTGTTTGTTTGTTTCACAAGCCCTCGTTCTGTCAGAGCTGTCCTTGAAAAAGAGCAGTTTCTCAGAGCTCTCTCAGCCCCACCTGCCTCCCAGGGTGTCTGTTGTGGAGAAGGGAAGGGAAAGGAGTTTGTAAGCTGCTCTGAGACTCTGAGTGAAGGGCGGGGTATAAATCCAACCTCCTCCTCCTCCTCCTCCTCCTCTTCTTCATCAGATCTTGGAAGCTGGGCATAGTTGGCCTTGGTTAGGATTTGGATGGGAGACCACCAAGGAAGTCCAGGGTGGCTATGCAGAGGCAGGCAATGGCAGACCACCTCTGAACGTCTCTTGCCTTGACCTGGATAGCCCAGGCTACCCCAATCTTGGCAGATTTCAGAAGCTAAGCAGGGCCAGTCCCGGTTAGTACTTGGATGGGAGACCACCAGGGAAGTCAAGGGTGGCATCTTCGAAACGGCACATCATTCCGGAGACCACCGTCTACTACATTCACTATTTCTATTTACATTTCTGTTATTGTATATTATGATTTATGAATATATTATTAAGCGCTAAATTGTCACAGTTCTTTTCCATTTTTAATTTGTCTCATTACTGTGCCCATTCTTGTAACTAATCACTGGAAGTGTGTCAGAAGGCAACACCCACCGCTCAGGCTCCACTGGACTGTTTTGGATTCCTAGCTATTGGGGGGGGGGACGTGCAGCTCTGTCCTCGCAGAAGAGGGAGAGCTTGTTCCTGAATAAAACTTGGTCTTAAATGTGCCACTGGACTGTTTTTTTTTGGGGGGGGGGGCTCTGCAATTCTACCTGGCTGCTTCTTGCTCCGACTGAGGACTGCTGGGAGCAGGGGGTGGGGCTTGTTGCCTGTGCCCGCCCCCTGGGCTCTTTACTGCCGGAGCTCCGCTCCCGTGCGCTTCTGCAGGAAATGACCCCTGACAACACCAAAGGGGGTTGCCATACCTTGCTACTTCTCAGCACCACCATGCAGAAGATGTTAAAGAGACAGAAAAAAATCAACACCTAATTAGATGTTCTAGTAAACACCCCCCTGGAAATTTGTTCCCTCCTGGTTTATTTTCAGCTGCCAAAGTTAAAAAACAAAAACAAAACAACTTCTAAATTTGTCGACAGTCTTTACTACCATTCTTTTGCTATGAGCTAGTTCTAGATGGGGAGAGATGTTGCCATTTTTTAGATACCAGCTCGTGGGAAAGGCCTGGAAGAACCAGTTCTGGAGACCCGGCCGGAGTAACCGAAGCCAAAAATGGTGCCACCAACTCTCTGTACTGGTGGTTGTGGAAAGTGCCGTCAAATTGCAGCTGGTGTAGGGGGACCCTGCGGGGTTTTCAGGGCAAGAGACGTTCAGATATGGTTTGCCCTTGCCTGCCTTTGTGTAGCAAAACTGAACTGTCTTTGGTGGTCTCCCACCTTAGTACTGACCAGGGTTGACCCCTGCCTAGCTTCCAAGACCTTTTTTTTTTTAACAACAATTTTATTTTCCATAGAAGACAAAACATAAAACAAACAAACAAACAAACATACAAGAAGGGGTTTTTCCGATTTACAACATAAAATGTTCTGTCAAAGTACCTCATACGCGACCGCATTGTATGTTTCAGTTTTCCCCCACCTTATATTTTAAAATATACCTTTGTAATTAAAAATAAAAACAAGTTATAGTTCCTATTTCCTTGTATTTTGGTCATATGTCCACAGGATTTATATATTGGTTTCTTCCCTCCATTTATAAAATCTTGACCATGTATTCTCAAAGTTTTTTTCCCCCTTTTGTCCTTTCAGAATTAAAGTAAGTTTGTCCATCTCTGCCATTTCAAAATTTTTTCCTCATAGTTTCTTTTTTTGAAGGTACCTCGTTTTTCCTCCAGTATTTGGCATATAATATTCTTGCTACTGTCACTACATGTACAATAAGATATGAACAGTGTTCCCTCTAAGCTGAGTTAGTGTGAGCTAGCTCAGTTTTTTAGCTTCCGGCTCAAACATTTTTGTCTTCGCTCAGGAAGGATGGCTCCAGAGCAAACTAATTTATGCAGGAGCCAAATCACTCACTCACAAGCTTAATGCCAGTAGCTCACAAAATAGAATTTTTGCTCACAAGACCCCACAGCTTAGAGGGAACATTGGATATGAGTCTTGCTTTTTACAGATTTCTGGCATTATAGTCAATAAAGACAACTCTGGTACATTTTTTTAAAATATATGTTTATTAAACATTTCTATAACATATTTTTAACATAAATCATCAGAAGGAAAGTCATAGTATAAAAATAAAATATTATGTCTGATTACAATCAGAAAAACGAGATAAAGCGAAACCATACAATAACAATAGTCACAATAGTACCAATGATGTTGAACAACTCTGGTACATGAGGTATATTCCATTTTAGCATTTTTTGTAACAATTCATG
>NW_015205971.1:0-2570 GCF_001447785.1 Gekko japonicus | reverse complement strand
AACGCCCCGTCTGAACGCACCCAGAGAGCTACGTTTCTGTCAGTGCAATCCTATGAACACTTTCCTGCAAGTAAACCCCATTGAATAGTCTAAATAGGATTCTGTGTATGCCTGTTTGGGATTGGCCTTTATATTATTTAAACAGTAGACTTAACATCAAGCTGTCCTAAGGGGAAAAAATTACCTGTGCATGAAAGAATCAGAAGAATTATTTCACTTCTTTCACCAACATTAAGCATAGGATTCTAGAAGATGCAGAGAGACCATCAGTGCAAACAGACTGTTCTAGTAAAACAATAAAATCTTGTGTGGTTTTAAAAGATATGCTCTTAATCTAATAGTCCAGTGCTTTGTGCCACAGCACAGGGACAGTGTTTCATGGGAGCTACAGAATCATGGGATGGAAGGGGATGGAATGATGGGCAAGGGAGGCAGGGTTCCTCTAACTAGCATATTGGGGGCACATGATAGATCTGTTAGTAAAGGATGAAGTGAGAGATGTCCTGCCTTGTCTTATGATCAGCTTGGTACTGCCTGTCCGTGGATCCAGTTTTAGTAGTGAAGATATATTAGATCACATTTCATGCCCTTTGCATTCATATACTGTGATTCATTTCATGCATCACAAAATCAGCCACAGAAACTTCAACAGTCAGGCTGAGCTTTGATCTTCATACCCCAAACCTAAAAACAATGGACCTTTTAATGGGCTTTATGCTTAGTTGTTGGCTGATTAAAAATAACATAATTTGTCACAATCCAGCAGAGATGTAGGTGTGCCATATCCTGCCACATAATACAGTAGCTGACATCAAGCCAAGAAGTATATTGTGCAAAGCATTTGAGTAAGCAAAACTATTTCTATAAAAATGCAGGGAGCTTCAAAAAGACAACAGATGGACTGTTGCTTTTGCTTCTGTAAAAACTAAAATGCAGGGAGCTTCAAAAAGACAACAGACTGTAAGGAAACAACTCCTGCATTATTATGTTAGACCGTTTTTTTACTCACATGCATTGTACAGTATGCTCCATCTTCAGCTGTTATTTTATGGCAGAAGCTGCCCACATCTGTAAATTCTCTTAAACTAAAACTGTCATTACACTGTGATTGCTTATGGTTGGATTTTTACTTTAGTCAAGCCATTGAATCATAACTTTCCCATTTTGAAAGCAAGATCCAAATAAAATATGTGAATATTATCACAGCATAGTCTGGGAATGGAACATAATAGAGAAAACATTTAAAATATCAAATAGATCTTGCTTGATGTCTGTTGCCTACTGGTTCTCAAATTGAGCTAGTAAAGGACAGAAAATGTTCTCACCCCCCCAGGCATGATTCTCAGCATCCTGTTGTATTTTAGAATGGCCTGTTCTGCGTCTTGAGAGCCCAAGTGGATAGACCAGCAGCAGTTGTCATCACTGCCACTCTGCCAGTGCTGCAGCTCTGCCTCCGGTGTCTCATATAAGTGTTGTTTATGATGCAGCCCTGGTCAGAAAAGGACATATCTTGCTGCCATTTCAGCAGCCCAAGAACTCTTTAGTCAGTTTCATACTGGACTTTCACTCAATGCACACAATGGTTCTGCTCTACGTGCCAAACACAGAATTCTGCTTCATGAGCCACAACAGAAATTATGATTTATGTGATGTTTTAGGATTGGCACACAGCTGCATGCACGTAAATCCCAGTAATTTCAATGGGACCTTCTGTGTGCAGGACTGTAGTCCTAAACTCACAAGTGGAAGAAACTGAGAGGCAAGAGTGACTTCACAATGCATTATCTGTATAAACCATGTTAATGTAACCATAGGCAAATAGCTTACTCTTTTGCATGAACCTCCGATTGTCTGAATGTGTTGGAGGACCCCCAGGCAATTCAGGTATAGAAGGTTACTGCATTTCATATTTCATTCTAGGAACGGCTTTATGACAGATGACAATTTTCATTCTAGTAAATTTAGCATATTTGCATGCTGAATATAATTTACTGTCTTGCACCCTCTGGTGGTTTCCTCTAAACAAACACAATGTTTCTTTTCATTCACCTTTCCCCCATGTGAACAGTGAACCTGCTACTGGCTTTGAAAGGGTAGGTCTCTTTGACTTCAGTGAAATCTATACACCATCAACTAAGTGATGTGTTCCATCCTAAACTGGTTTTTTTAACATTAAATTGCAGATTTCTTCCTATAATGAGGGCTCTTTTTTCTTAACAGTTTTATCTGAACAGTTGCTATCTACTAGGAGAATAGTCATATGGCTATCATTATTTTATATGCATAGCTTACTTTAAAACTTCTATTTTTACAAGATAAGCTTCCTTTTCCAATGTAATTTTATTTATTGTTTTTTTTCTTTTAGCTTACAGAGCAGCAATTAAACCCATACAATTGAAAGGTTCTTTATTCAAAAGGGAAGAGGGGAAAAGGAACCAACAGTGCCAAAAAAACCCAACACCCAACAAACAAACACCAGATTCAGACATGTAGTGTATCAACTGAATGTCATCTGCAGTCATACCAGGTCATTAGCTATAATTCTAGAAGTAGAGTGGTACCAGGGGTCA
>NW_015205970.1:0-2864 GCF_001447785.1 Gekko japonicus | reverse complement strand
TCCACCACGGTTTGGCCGCTCACGGAATCGGACACCTGAGAAGGAAACCCAACAGTGGGCTGAAATCACTGAACCACAAAGCGTAGTCACCTCACATGCATTCACACAGCAATCAGGTTTTAAAGGTAACCCCCTGAATAGTCTTCGACTCAAAGAGATGACTAAGGGGGGAAAAGACAGAGGCTTATAAAACTACCGACGAGGCAGAGAGCAGTGACAAAGATAGGTTTTTCTCCCTCTCCCAAAACACTAGGACTCAAGGGTATCCAATGAAGCTGCTGGGCAGTAGATTCAGGATGGACAAAAGGAAATGCTTCTTTATGATTCAAATGTGGAATTCGCTGCCAGAGGATGTGGTGGTGGCCACAGGAATAAACAGCTTTAAAAGGGGATGAGATAAGATCATGGAGGAGAAATCTATCAATGTCTACGAGCCCTGGTGACTGAGGGAAACCTCCACATTCAGAGGCACTAAGCCTCTGAATCCCAGTGCCAAGAGACAACATCAGGGGAAGGTGTGGGCCTCTATGCCCTGTTATTGGCCCTCCAGAGGAACTGGTTGGCTACTGTGAGAGACAGTGGAGTAGACGGATCACTGGTCGGATCCAGCAGGGCTCTTTTTACGTTCTTATGAAGGCCTCGGCCTCTATGCCCTGTTGTTGGCCCTCCAGAGGAACTGGTTGGCCACTGTGTGAGACGGGATGCTGGACTGAATGGACCACCAGTCTGATCCAGCAGGGCTCTTCTGATGTTCTTAAGCGCAACAGTTGCATAGAATATTTTTTTTAAAAAAAATAGAAAACACTCACTTGAAGCTGCCTTTATAATGAATCAGACCATTGGTCTATCAAGGTCATTAGTATCTACTCAGATGGGCAGCAGTTCTCCAGGGTCTTATGCCAAGCTCTTTCAGATCATCTATTCCCTGACCCTTTAAACTGGAAATGCCAGATACAGAACTAGAACCTGGGACCTTCTGCGTGCCAAGCAGATGCTCTACCGTTGAGCCATGGCCCCTCTCGCACCAATCTAAGTCCTGCAACCATCCAAGCATACAATCTGGCCCCGCTGGTGGACCTCCTGATGGCACCTGGGTTTTGGCCACTGTGTGACAGAGGCTGCTGGACTGGAGGGGCTGTTCGATGGGATGGGCCGCTGGGCCTGATCCAATGTGGCTTCTCTTATGTTCTTTTGTTATAACCAGGAATAACTCCCCAAGTAAATTAAACCAATCTGGATAAAGTGTTCCAATTGCTACAGCAATCCCAATGAGTACTTGGCAGCTCTAGGATGGCACTTTAAACCCAACAATGAGGTTTTTCAAAACAGTGATGGCGGCAGAAGGCTGTGTTGAGCAGGCCTGATGGGCTGATACAGGCTGTCCCAGCTAATCAGTACAGGACGCAGTTTTGGTGCCAAGAATCGGGCCTGCTTCTTCATGATCCAAGCCAGGCCTTTCGTGGCCTATGGCTCTCTCCAGGAGCTCTGCCGCAGTGTGGGACAACTGGGCAAGTGGCATCGCAGGGATTTCCTACTCTGCCACCTGGGGATCGTCTCTCTCAAAGGAGACCTCCCTCGAAGGAGATCTCAGCTGCTGACATCACCTTGACTGAAGCAGCGAGCAAAAGGCCAACAGCCTTGGGGAAGATGAGGCCAGAACAAACAAAGTTTGCTTGTTTTTTTAGAAGAGGAGGAGAATGGATTTATACCCCGCCCTTCACTAGAGATGTGAAGGCCCGGGAAAAAACTGGGAAAATTCGGGGGGGAAACGGGTTTTTTCTGTTTTTTTCCTTGAAGCCTTTTTTGGTTTTTTTCCGAAAAATTGAAAAAAGAAAAGAAAAAAAATGATTATGGAACATTTTATTTTAGCATGATGAATAAAATATTTTAAGACAAGGTGTTCACATATTTTCCAAATCATTTCTAAAAAATATGTATGGTATCAGATTGATCTAATTTCTGTGCACTGAGGAGAAGCAAGTCCTAGGTTATCAACTGAACTCTCCAATGCAAGAACAAGATGCATTTTTTCCTTTAGGAGGTGCTATTGTCACAAGAAAAGAAAAAGGTTTCAGTTTTGTTTTTGCATGTGGGTGGGTCTTCTATTTGTAATAATTGTTTGGATACACTATATTTTTAATAAGCTAGTTGTGATAATTTCATGCCAAGTAAAAATGTCCATAGTCATATTTTATGTTCCTAAAGTAACAGAATGACTTTCAATCTGGAAAAGAAAAAAGAAGTGCTAATGTAGCATTTTTTTTCAATTTTTCTGAAAATTTCCATTTCCCCCCGGAAAAAAACAGGAAAAAACTGGTTTTTTCCCCAAGCTTCACAATTTCTGGAAATTTTACATCTTACCCGGCTCTTCACTACCTGAAGGAGTCTCAGAACAGCTTATGATCACCTTTCTCTCCCCCTTTCCACAACAGACACCCTGTGAGGTAGGTGGGGCTGAGAGAGCCGTTTCCAGAACTGCTCATGATAGAAGAGCTCCGAGAGAACGGTGACTGACCCAAGGTCACCCAGCCGGCTGCATGTGGAGGAGTGGGAAATCAAACCCGGTTCTCCCAGATTAGAGTCCACACTCCTAACCATTACACCATACTGGGAAAGGCACACAGGTGGAAAGAGAAAAAGAATGTGCGATCAAAGGAGCTCCTTAAAGGAAAATCCCAGGAGATCTCTCAGGCAGAGTCAGGAAAAAGACTGAGGGTTGGCTCCTCCTCCTCCCCTGGAGACATTTCCTGCCTCCAGGGATTATGGGAAGAGGAGACCGAGTGTTGTCAGAGTGTCCCTCTTCCCTCCCCTCAAGACAGAACAGCAGTTCCCACGGCTTTTTGCCCCTTGCCCCTCACCTGGCT
>NW_015205969.1:0-2696 GCF_001447785.1 Gekko japonicus | reverse complement strand
ACCAGCTGCTCATGGGCCAGATAAGAGCCCTCAACGGACCAGTTCTGGCCCATGGGCTGTATGTTTGACACCCCTGTGCTATAGCACTTCAATGCTATAGCAGTGTAATGCTATAGCGCTCACCTTTGAATGTTTAAAGTCCGAGGAAGACTGCACGTTGGGAAAGGGTGAGGGGGAAGCCGCATTGTAGGAAAGACCACGGACATTTTAAACAGCACAACACGCAATTCAGAAGTGCAACAAAGGGGTTGAAAATGGGGAGGGAAAGCAGTTTCCCTCAAAAGCAGCTCAACCACACTTTGCTAACCTGATACTAGTGGGTTTGTATGAACAGGTAAATAAATTCCACTAGCAGCCAATTACTAAAACGGGTCTGTTTGAAATGACAGGAAATAATCCATTAGTAACCAGTTACAAGAAGGAGGAGGAGGAGGAGGAGATTGGATTTATACCCCACCCTTCACTACCCAAAGGAGTCTCAGAGCGGCTTACTAACTTCTTTCCCTTCCCCTCCCCACAACAGACACCCGGTGAGGTGACAAAAACTGCTCTTTTTCAAGAACAGCTGTGCCAGAACTATGGCTTGCCCAAGGGTCATCCAGCAGGTGCAAGTGGAGGAGTGAGGAACCAAACCCGGTTCTCCCAGATTAGAGTCCACGTACTTAACCACTATACCAAACTGGCTCTCAAATAAGGAATATGAAACTGGCTCTCAAAAACAGAATACGAAACTGGCTCTCAAATACGGAATACACAGGCGATTTGAAAAGGGTCTGGCTCAGGATAACCCAACACGCTTCCATGGCTCAAGTGGGGATTCGAACCAGAGTTGCTCAGATCCTCGTCCCCCCACTCTAACCACTAAACAATGCTGGCTCTCCAGCTCAGTCACATACCCCATGAAGCTGTGTATTCCATGGCACATAACAGCATTCTAGAAAAAGGGGCCAAGTGGATATGGCTGCAAATAAGCCTTCCTGGAGTACAGCAGACCCCCCTGAGGCCAGCGTTGATGCCAGAGGTTTGCCCGAGGCAAATTTGGGAAACTCTTCTTTCCCCAGAAGGAGCCAACTGGTGCAGAGAAGAGCTACTTACTCGCTGTTCGGCAGCTTTCCCACAAGGGTGGTGGTCACAATCATGGATAGGATCCCAATGGTTGCCAAGGTGACCCTGCGGAAAAAAATGGAAGAGAAAGGTCAAGATGTATTATTGATCAGCGGCCAGGGGCGAATTGGACTCGGGGTCTTCCCGACGAAGACTCTCTTTCTGATAAGGGGGCGGCTGCCCCCAAGCGTACATATAAATTGAGGTTTAGAAAAGATAAGACAAAATGAAGGCCGAAGGACTCTGAAGTGTGCCTTTAAACTTTAGTTTTACTGTGGGATGCTCTGGGGGTTCTCTTGAATGGTTAAAACATTGGATAAAAAGATTAAAAAATTAGCATAGCTGACTATGTTCAAAGTAATATTAGCAATTTAAGATTAACATTTATACAAGCTGTTGTGATGATCTCCTATTCTTGGGATTTTAGTTAGTTGTGGTTTTCTTTCCTTTCTCCCTAGATGTAGTTACCCCTTCCCAATTTTTCGTTGTAGTTTGTAGTCTATTAAAAATGCAATAAAAAATCCCCTCCGGGGGGCCAAAAACAAAAAGATCAGCGGCCAGGGGGTCCCAGCTGGAGCATCTTCAAGTAAGTTCGTAGTTTGAGAAGCTGTCCTGCAAGCTCTTGCGCTGAAGGAATGGCCTTTCTGGGGATAATAGTTTTGGTCCTTGGTGTCCACCTTAGCCTCAAGTAGGCATATACTGAGCTGTGTTGAAGGAAAGATACCAAACTGGGCCTTAAGCAGTGTTGTCATTTAGCTTGGCTTGGCCCCGGTACACAAAGGAGCTCCATCAGTTTGCAACCTTTCTGGCCCCTCGCCAGTTAGAGGAGGAGCCACGGACTGTATCTCAGCTTTGAAATTGGCCCTGCTCCTTTCAAGCCAATGGCAGCATTGCCACTGACTCCAAAAAGAGGTGGACTACGTCCCACTTCCCCTCCGCCCGTCTGATGCCTAGAGCTTATTCTGCGACGGACTACTAATTAGAGACGAGCGCATCCTCAAGTCAGTGACTCATCCCCAACTCTTTCAGCCTTTCCTCGTAAGACTTGGATTCCAACCCTCTCACCATCCTGGTTGCCCTCTTCTGGACACACTCGAGCGTGTCAACATCCTTCCTCAAATGTGGTGCCCAAAACTGGACACAGGACTCCAGGTGAGGCCTGACCATAGCAGAATAGAGCGGAACTACCACCTCCCTTGCTTTTAGCGTTATATATCACTAAGGCAGCGAGCTAGACTGGTTTTTTGGGGCTGAGAGCGTTCTGAGAGAACGGTGGCTGGCCCAAGGTCACCCAGCGGGCTTCATGCAGAGGGAGAGTGAGGGAGCAAACCCAGTTCTCCAAATTAGACTCTGGCACTCTTAACCAGTACAGCACTTTCCATTTCCATTTCCATCAGCAGAGTGTGACGGTCATGCTTCCCCCTTCCCACTGCATCCCAATCCCCCCCCCCAAAAAAAACACTGTTCCAAATGGATGACGGACACTGTATGAAGGGGTTACTGGAGGTCTGTAGAAGGAAGTAGGGGGAAAAGCAAAAATCACACACACACACCCCTTCTGTTATTAGAAACATTACGTAGGATCCAACCCC
>NW_015205968.1:0-2614 GCF_001447785.1 Gekko japonicus | reverse complement strand
CCACCTTTGTAGTTAAATGACAATCCTTGCGGTATCTCCCAACGAAATCTGATATTTAATTGCTTCAATTTGTCTGCTAATTTTCTATATTTCCTTCTTTCTTGAAGAATTGTTCTTGGGAGCTCTCTCATTATCATTATTTTCTTTCCTTCAATTTCTAGTGGTTGTATAAATTGTTTTTTTTTAATGTCCTCTTTCATTTTGGTGGTGACAAATTGTACAACTACATCTCTAGGTAGGTTTCTCTTTTCCGCCACTCTTGAATTCACTCTGTATATCAAATCAAATTCATGGTCCATTTCCCCGTCATCTTCTTCCAGATATTCAGTCAGTGCTTTCATTACAATTTCTCTTATATTTTCATTCAATTTTTCTTCTATTCCTCTAAGTCTTAGGTGGTTCTGCATTGATCTGTATTCCATAATTGCTTCTGCCCTTCTTAGTTCTTGGGTCATTGAATCACATTTTTTGTCTGTTTTCTGTATTTTTTCTTCCATCTCTGTAGTTTTAGTTGCCATACTTTGGACTTCTTTTTTAACTTCCTCCACTTCTTTTGTTCCCAACACTATTTCGGACTTGACCAATTCCTTGATTGCTATGTTTTTTTCCTGTACTTCTTCTAGTTGTTCCAGGTGTTTCTGCGTCTGCTTTGCCATTTCTGTCTCCAGCTGCTTTCCTAATGCTTGTATCGCCTCTGTCATTCTTCTCTCCATAGCTTCAATTGCTGCCTGCCACTCTTTTTTGTCCTTGGTAGCCATTCTCGGACTTGAAGTTGATAGTGCCCCTCGGTCTTTTCGGCTCCGTTTTGAAGTTTAAAAATTTCGTAACCAAGTCCAAAAAATTTCACTCTAATAGATAGATCTATACGCGCTAAGCCGGTTCACCCTATTTGTGCTGTTTCTTTAATGGTTTTTAAGTCAGAAAACTTTAATTTAAGTTCAAGTCCTCCTCAAAATGTCGGGCGCAATTTCTCTATGATTTTCTGGCTAGAGTAGGTCAGTCTCTACCTTGCAATGCTCTTCCGGTCGTTTCCGCGCTCATCCGGTCCTACGTTTATTAATGCCGATCAACTTCCGGTTGCAAAGCTCCCATCTAGGCAACACGTTGTTTAAACATACTTCCTGTCAGAATCCAATTTCTGTGGCACCAGCCTCCCAACTCGTGCGATAATTTCCAGCAGTTTCAATTTTCAACGGCAGCCTTATCTAACTCTCAGCCACAGGAATGTTCAACAAAGTTAGATTTTTGCTTTTTTAACTATTAAGCTCAAGTCTTTTTTTTTCTCCACAAAAGGATTACCAGGTTTAAAATGTTTTTTTTACGCTCAGCCACTCAGTCCAAATCTTGTCAAAACTCGACACCGGTGAGCAAACAGTCTTTGTTATCTTGCACGTTTAAACTGGGTATTGCACTGCTTCTTAACAAAAAGTTACTTTACCTCTTCTTCAAGAAATCGGGTGATGACGGATTTATGTTGGTAATCCAGCTTGATCGGCTCCTGTAGTGTTGCTTCGCATACGCCCGCGTCGCAGAAGGAGTTCAAAGAGTGCCAAAAGCCCCTTCCAAGGCTTAGTCACGCCGATCTCTACTTCTGCTTGGGCACCGCTGCTTGCTGGTCAACCCCCCTCTCTGGGGGCTGCTGCGTTGGTTCTACAACTAGCCCAAGCTGTCAGAAGGAGCCATCGCCCACCCCGAGCAGTTACGGGATGCGTTAATTCGCCATCTTGACCCGAATCAAGAATTGTATTGGAATTTGAAAAAAGTGCAGCAGAAGTCTTTTGAGGAAGCGAATAAACCAGGCAAATTTCTAGCATGGCAACTAAAAGGCAGGAGAGAGAGGAGAATTATAAACAGAATAATCGAAGATGGAAAAGAATATGTCGACCCTAAAGGTATTAAAAGAGCCTTTTTCAAATACTATGCGAGACTGCTTCAAAGTAAAAAAATAGATTTAGAGAAGATTAAAGTATATTTAGACAAAGTTTCTTTGCCAAAAATTAATGAAGAATATAAAGTGATGTTGAACGGGAAAATTCAAAGATAATTAAAGCAATAGATGACACAGAGCTCGGAAAAGCTCCAGGACCGGACGGATTTACAGCCACATTTTATAAAAAGTTGAAGGAAGATTTGGTTCCGGCTCTGGAATTGCTTACAAATGATATAACAAACACCAAAGCTATACCGGAAACATGGAAAGAGGCAAATATAGCTCTAATCCCAAAAGAAGGCCAGGATCTAACCAATGTTAAAAATTATAGACCGATCTCTCTCCTGAATAATGATTACAAAATATTCGCCAAAATTATTGCGGAAAGGGTGAAAGGCTATTTGCAGAATGTGATTTCTGAGGAACAAGCTGGATTTTTACCGAATAGGCAAATAAGGGACAATTTAAGAACAGTAATGGATGCAATTGAATACTATGATAAGCACCCGGAGAAAGAAGTGGCCTTTATATTTGTTGATGCAGAGAAAGCCTTTGACAATTTAAATTGGGATTTCATGTTCCAAGTGATTGATAAAATGGAGATAGGACAACCTTTTAAGAATGTTATTGAAGCGATATATATATGGAACAAAAAGCGAAATTGAACGTTAATAAAGATTTAAC
>NW_015205967.1:0-2720 GCF_001447785.1 Gekko japonicus | reverse complement strand
GGTTTTATAGAGATCTGTACTGGGAAATGATGCTCTTTATTTATTAAGACATTTATATCTTGCCATTCCTCTTTGCTCAAGGTCCAGTTATCTGGAATTGGTGGTGAAAAGTGTAGTGGCCCAGTTTGTGAATGATACCAAGTTTTCCTGGGTGTTGAGAACCAAAGTAGACTCTGAAGAGCTCCTAAAGGCTCTCTCCAAATGATGTCAAGCGATGTTCAGTGGGTTGTAAAATCCCATTTTAAAAACTTAAAAACATAAGCTGATTGGGTCCCTGAACAGGCAGCGAGTGACCAGAGAGATCCTGGAATCTTGACAGATTGTTGACTCCTCCTGCGGCTGCAGCAGCAGTGAGAAAAGGCAAATTCGGCACCAGGTATCATAAAGGAATAGTGTCATGCCCTCTGATAGACCTATGGTGCCTGCTTGTTTGGAATCCTGTGTACAGGTCTAGAAACCATACTAAGAACTTTGGCGGTATGTGGAGTGTGTGTTAGTCTGGAGAAAATATGACGAAGGGAGGTTTATCCATGGGATAAATGTTGGAAATGTAAGAATAAGACTGGTTCATTTTATCATATGTGGTGGCTATGTGATGTTACAAAAAGGTTTTGGAGATGGGTACATGAAATAATGCAAAAAATTATAAGAACTAAGGTCCCATTTACTCCAGAGATATTGTTATTGAATATATTTCCGAAAGACTTTGATAAAGCAGATAGGTATTTGATTGTTTATTTGTCAACAGCTGCAAGGATTTTATATGCTAAACACTGGAAAACAATGGAGACTCCAACGAAACAAGAATACGTGAATAAGCTGTTTGAAACGGCTGAGAATGATAAATTGACATTGGAGATGAGAGCGGGAACGGAATGGACTTTTCAAAAAACTTGGAAGAGATTTTATGACTGGTATAATATAAGCGTAACAACCTGATGGAATTTGAGTACGCAGAAAAGAAAAGCTAGTAAAATAGATAATGAGATTTGAAATGTAATAATTAGATAACTGAAGGATAGAAGATGGGAAAAGCCCCCTGTTATATGTTTAATGTTTGTTAGTGGTAGTTTTTATGTTGTTGGTTTCTATATATGTCTGTAGTATATAATGGAAAATAATAAAAGTGTACCCTTGGGTACTTAAAAAAAAAGAAAAAGAAAAAGGAGAGAAATATATTTTTCTCCCTGTCTCCCATAATACTAGCATTCGAGGGCACCCATGGTGAGTGGGCAGATTTAGCCCAGGCACCTCTAGGTGCTGACCCATTCCTGGGGGGCTGGAGACTTCCAAGTTAGGAGAGGTCTCGAGCTGCAGCCCTCTCACTCAGGGTGTGGTCAGATGAGCTGTTTGGTCTGATGTCATTGCTGTTATCCTGCGGATCGAAAAGGCACATTAAACAGCATCATCTGTATCCCGTTCCCCAGTCATCACCCCCCTGTTCTCACCCCTCTCTGATTGTGAGTTTTGTGACACCTGGGAGAATACAAGGTTTACGGATGTAAGTGGTTTCACCCTGCAGTTCCGGATGTCTGAACTCTCTGTCGCGAATTCAAGCCATTTGGGAAGTCTGAACCTTCCATTCTGTTTTCACTCTTTTTAAAAACCTGTTAGCAATGTGCACATCATCAGATCTTCATGCCAGGGTTGTGAAATGCCACAATATTTAGTTGGGATCGGGAGCCCTGGAGGGGGAGTGTTTTTGAGTGACAAATTTAAGGGGGGGGGACATTTCTCCTGCTTCTTGGGGTGGGACAGCAGTGAAATAGTCCCTAGTTAGGCTCCCATCTTGGCAGCCATGAATCAAGCAGAAGGCACCCTTTAAATTTTAAACCCCCCTAGTGGTTGTTTTTCGGAAATCCGAAACCCCCCTGAAAAACCCCTAAATTTTTTCGTGTTTTCCCCTGGGATATCGGTATCCGAAAACCCAAAAAAACCCAAAAAGGTTTTTTCGGGGGGGGGTTGGGTCTGTAAACCTGAATGTACACCCCTAGCCATGATTCCACCCCTGGAACTCCAAACCCCATCACAGGATTCCTTTGGCGGGAAAGCTTCAAAATAGCTGGTGGTCATGGTATGTCGTGGCAGCGTGAGGAAACTCTTGATCTATCGACTCTATGGGAAGAGAAGAAGGCGCAGGATGCATTCAGGAAGTGCCACAGAAATATAGAGTCCTATGAAGAAACTGCTAGAGGCATGGCTGTGCGTGGGCACAAGCATACAGCCACTGAGTGCCGCACAAAAACCAAGGGTCTATGCTTGGAAGAGCTGAAAGACAAGATTCAAAGATGAGCAGGAAAGTGAGAGATTTCTGGCAGACACCTACAGTTATATAGGAACCAATGAGATCACAGTACTTGGCAGAGGGATTGCTGAGCTTTCAAAAAGGAGCAGTGCTTTGAATATGTGCTTCTTTGCATGCGCAAAAAACAAATTTTTAAAAAAGGATGCTGCCTGACTGCCTGCTCTGTGGCTACCGTGCAGCAATAAATCTGAGCACACGGTGCAGCAGGTTGAGGGTAAATGTTTGGACAAAACTCTCAGACACGTAAAAATAAGAATAAAATTAGAAGCACGGCCAAAACTCACTTAGTCTGTTGTCTGACCACAGCCTTAATGTGGGATTTACAATGGCTGAAGCACTTAAAAGAAGATGCCAGAGACTCAGTTTCTGAGATGCAGCAACCAACATAATGTCATAAGAACATAAGAACATAAGA
>NW_015205966.1:0-2820 GCF_001447785.1 Gekko japonicus | reverse complement strand
GCAGTGCTGGCTTGCTTTCCCAGGCAAACTTTTTGTTGATGGATGGCAGAAAGGGGCTGGAGGTGCAGGTAGCAGCTGCTGCCACCAGCCTTGCCCTGCTCTGGACTTGATGCTGCCCCCCCCCGCTCTGTCTTGCCTCCTTCCTCCCACTCAGCTCTAAGAAGGATGCCTGCAGAATGAATGAGTGTCCCTCAGGTGGTGGTTGCTGCTGCCACTGCTCCCAGAATTATCTGAATATCAGGGGTTTCAGTGGGAATGAACTGAGCCACCTTGCCAGGCATGCTTTTTAATGTGACCCTATACCTCCAAGTCATCTGTGCTATGTATCCTCCGTAAGATTTACCTGATCTTGCCAAGAAAGCCTAAAGAGTGATACTAAACGGTGTTTGGAAAATGGCACCCAGGGACCAATGCTCCCTCTAAGCTGTGGAGTCTTGTGAGCAAAAATTCTTCTTTGTGACCTACTGGCATTAAAGTTGTGAGTGAGCGATTTGGCTACTGCATAATAAATTAGTCTGCTCTGGAGCCATCCTTCCTGATGTGTGAGCTGGAGGCTGAAAAACTGTGAGCTAGCTTACACTAACTCAGCTTAGAGGGAACACTGCTCATATCTATCACCATGGTTATTACTAATACAAGAATTCCAAGTGATACGATGTGTGAATCCCATCCTTTCCAGGACATTTTGCAGCTTCTTTCAAAACTAATTTAGTATTCCTCAAAATTCCTCAAAAACCATTTTCCACATGGTTGGGCGTTCTACACTGCGATAATAATACCTGCCACCAGTAACCTCCTAGGCCAAAGACTGTCAGTAAGTACAAAGAGTAAACAAGCTTTCCCAATTATTAATGCATGTTGTTGCTTCCTGAATTTGAATTCAATTAATAATATTAAAATGGGGTATATTAAAATGGGCTTTGATTAGATAATATCCAACTGCATGTCCCTCATATCCAGTGCTCCCTCTAAGCTGTGGAGTCTTGTGAGCAAAAATTCTACTTTGTGACCTACTGGCATTAAAGTTGTGAGCAAGCGATTTGGCTGCTGCATAAATCAGTTTGCACTGGAGCCGTCCTTCCTGAGCTAAGACAGAAATCTGTGAGCCAGAGGCTAAAAAACTGTGAGCTAGCTCACACTAACTCATCTTAGAGGGAACGCTGTTAGGGATGTGCAATAATTTGCTCTGGAGTTTGAGTGAAATAAAGACGGCAATGTTTGGCTGCTGGTGTTGGCACTCTTAAGGGGAATGACTGCTTGTTGCAGCACAGGCGCATTCTTGCACTGAAATGTTTTGCCGCTGGCATGCACATTAAGAAAAAGCCCAAACCTGCCTTTTCTGGGCAATTTTGGGTGGCAATCCTCAAGGCGGGGGGAAATGCTCACATACTGAGAAAGAGGCTTTCGTATGAATTCATTTTGCAATAAAAATAAAAGTTTTAAAAGTAATGGGGGGGAGAGAACTGGGACAGCACTTGGATGTTCATGAAGTTAACTGGACACAATAAAAAAAAAACAACCTGGTAACATCGGGGAATGAAAGTGGAATATTAAGGCAGTCTGGAAAATGCCAGAGAATCTTATCTGTAGAGCGTTCTCTGAGTACAAGTGCCAACATCTGCCCAGCCGGCAACCTTTTTGTAGTTGAAATCATCTTGGAAGAACCAAAAAGCCAAGATCAAATTGTATGTAATTTGCTGTACTTTCTACAAAGTGTTTCTTCTCTGATGGTTGAGTGATGTCTCTCCAGCAGATTGTCTTGCTGTTATGGTCTTCAGAGCAAAAAAGAGAGATCACTGTCAGAGATAATTTCATTAGCAGTTTATAAATGGGTAATCGGGTGTTCTTGTTTTCAAAAAGGGCATTAAGTCACAGTAAAAGAGAATTATACATTTGGGACACTTCAGTGGCTATTATGGGTAGTTATTGTGCGAAATGTAGCTGAAACGCCTGCATCATAACTGGGAAAAACATTTGTCCTAGCATAAAGTTAAAACACCATCTTCTTGATAAAGAATGAGAATATGCCTGTTCGTCAAGTTACCACATTTTTTCAGTATTATGTTGATTTTCCTCACCTTTGTCTTTGTCTTTCTGTCCTTCCCAAATCTGACATCAGGCTGGATACAGACAACGGTTTTAAGAAAGTGGTTTAAGAGAGACATTGCTACCTTGGACAATAGAAGACTGCTGGCTCTAGAAGGGCATGATTGTAAGTTCGGATGGCACGCTTATTTGTGGTATGGAGAAACTAAAATGGACAATTTGTTTAAACATCATTACATAAGAAGATCATTGTTTGAGACATGGTCGAGGTATAAAAGTGTTTTTTTTTGAAGCAAGATCACTTTGGATTGTTCCGGCAGAGGTAATCAAACCATATTCGAGACATAAAGGAGAAGACTGGATACCGTATAGAGATATTTTAAAAATAGAAGGGAGAAACTTTGAGATAAAAGGTAGAGAAGAAATAGATTTTGAATATGATTGGCTAAATTATAGACAGATTTATGACTTATATAAAACTGATTTAAAAAAGAGTTTGGGTTTAGGGGGAAATATAATGAAACGGAAAGTGAAGAGAGGTTGCCTGATCCAGAATGTCTGTACCAATTGATATGAGTAAGTAAAAATGGATCAAATTTTGCCACTAGTTCTAAAAGACCAAGATAATTGCCATTATTTGGAGATCCAAAGTGTTCATTGTCTCCTCTGAATGGTAAGCCTCGTTCTACAAGACTGCATATGACAGCAGTAGTTCTCTCCATGACATGCCAGTACTGCTGACAGGACTGCTGTTCTGCTTTTATTTGTTCCTCT
>NW_015205965.1:0-2690 GCF_001447785.1 Gekko japonicus | reverse complement strand
TTGAGTAATGAAAAATATCCTGAGCTACTTCCCTCCACCCTAACATGTCAACAAGTTTTGCTGTGCCCTAGTGAAAGAACACAGACTAGGGAGAGCACCAAGAACAAAACTATCCGCTAAACTGCTCAGAGGAAAGTCCTATGAAATAAAAGCTGTTACTTTTTAAAAGCCTAGAACATATCATTTCAAGATCTTTTCCTGAGTCTTCTAGGGGGTCCATAAGCTACTGTTCAGTAGCCAGAGAGCTACCTGTATCTCACGAGTTACCTGTTGGAGACCCCTGTTCTTGTATTCTCACACATACCCATTATGTGTGAGATCATAGTTCAGGGAAATGGTTCCTATGTGACCACAGGGGACTATAAAGGAAGCCATCAGGTTCTCTTCTAGACTGCACTGCCTTCCCCCCCCCCACAAGACTGTCTTCTCTTATAGCTCAATTGTTAAAACAGAGGCTGCTACCAAAGGCCCTGTTCACACAGCGAATTTGCCCGTGGGAGAGCCACGATGGAATGGTGGATTTCCAGGCGCAATCACACCACAACATCTGGCAAGTGGAGTGAACCCGTGGCCAACCTGTGGCATGCCGCCGAAAATGCATGATAAAAAAATACCTCCAAAAAAAAACCCTCCTCGAAGGTACTAGGTTTGCCACGGACTGCCTCCGGACTCCCTCAGTGTGATCGCGCCAGTGCGGCTTTTCCCTCCGGCCGTCTTTGTTGCAGCGCACATGCCGAGGGCTGGAACCGTGGGTTGCCGCCGACGCGTCTAATCGCACTGTCGCACATCTAATTGCGGCACCACAAATAGCCACCACCACCCCGTGTTTTCCGGCCTATGTGACTGGGCCCAAAATATATTTATGGGCGTCCTCATTTATGGTGTGCGGTAGCATCACAGCTTAGCCATTTGCGTGGAACAGGTTGGTTCTTGGTTGGATTTGTTCCACAGTCTGCTGAGCATCCGTAGCCCTAGATGGTCGCATGTTGAACTGAACTGCTTGATTAGTCAGCCATGGCACATACTGTTCATATCACAACTCACCAGGCACCAGCTGGATTGAATTACCCTGCTAACCAAGATCCATATGCTCTTAAGATTCCACAAACAATAATCATTTTTATATTTTTCTTCAAACTGTATTCACTTGATCCATGGATAGAAGGGAAGCTAGAGGTATACATTTGAGATACAGGGGTGCCAATTAAGCAGCCAGCCAAACTCAAATAAGAATAAAATGAATAAAAATTTAAAGAGACTGCATTTTAAAAATGAGCTAAACAAAACTGGGCTTTGCAGCAGTGGCTGGAAATACCAAGATTTGACTGCAGGGTGGCAATCTGCTAAGGCAGGCAGGGCTTCTGTGCCTTTAATATTTCTGCAGATAGATTTCCAGAGAAGCTGTTGAATTGCCCTCTTTGCTACAACTCTGAAAGAGACAGAAGGCTAGTTCTTCTTGCAATTTGCGACCTCTCAAGTCATATGTTTATAGCTCAAGTATTATGGAGAGCGGGCGCCTGTACTACAGAGACAGTCTCTCTGCCCTGTAAGGTAACGGGAGTGATTCACTTCCTGTAGGTCTGTTTGATGCAATGCTGCCAGAGAATATAAAGTCTCACAGAACTGTTTGGCTTCTTACAAGCTTTTGTGCAGTCATCTCTCACTCTCAGTAAGAAGTTGCTCAGTAACAGAACCAGCTTGTCATGATGAAGCTATGGACCACCACCAAGGTTGCTGTTATTGTTATATACCTTTAAACAGCTTGTAAGAGGAGGAAAGATTGAAGGTCAAAGAAGATGGGGACGGCAAAGGATGAGATGGTTAGACAGTGTCATAGATGCAATGAACGTGAAATTGAGCAAACTTCAGAGGACGGCAGAAGACAGGAGGGCCTGGCGGGAGCTGGTCCATGGGGTTGCGAAGAGTTGGACTCGACTGAGCAACTGAACAACAAAAAAAGAGGAGGAAACCAGCACCGCTGACTGTTTCTGGCTGGGCGATGGAGTGTTAGAGAAAATAATTCTGCCTCTTGGGTGGCAGGAAAGACTACAGTCTGCATGAGACCCAAAAGAGCCACTGCCAGTCAGAGTAGGCAAGACTGAGCTTGATGGACCACTCATCTGACTCAGTAGAAGCTGGGTTGATAAGCTCCTATATCTTCAGCATCTAAAGTCATAGAATGTGTTAGAGCCAGTGGTGTACAGCGGTTAGAGTATCAGACTGGGATGTAGGAGACCCACATTTGAATCCCTGTTGCACCAGGGAAGCTTGCTAGATGCCCATAGGCCAGTCACACACTCTCAAGCTAACTGACCTCACTGGAAGAGGGGAGAATAATGTTGTCTTAATTGGGTAGAAAATGGATGAACGAATGGCTGGCAAATGTATGATGACTCGCAACCCGTCACATAGTAGACAAAGGTAAGGGGAAAATGCTCCGCTGACACTACCCCTGCCACTTAACCTTATGGGCGTACTACTGCTTCCAGCAAGAGGCACGTTTCTATGACAGGCAGGGAAAGAAACTAGAGATAGGGCCCAACAAGCACTGGGAACCCAGGGGGTCCACTCCAACTGACTTCCAAGGGGAAGAAGTACCCACTGCAGAAATGTCTCCCCAGCCAGCACTGTCTGTCTTCTTTCCCATGGAAGTTAATGGCAGATATCTCTCTATATAATAATGCTGTTTT
>NW_015205964.1:0-2654 GCF_001447785.1 Gekko japonicus | reverse complement strand
ACAACTTGTGACAGGCAAAAAATGTAAGAGGTGTGTGTTTCCTGGCAGGTAGATGCTGTGCCTGCAGTGAAGGAAACTGGCAATGCAATCGTAAGCAGAGTTACACCCTTGTAAACCCATTGACTGCAAGGGACATAGGACTGCACTGTAAAATATTCAGTACTCTGGGCACTATTTTGGAACTAGGGAACTTCTAGCTTATTTTTCTTCCTTTTGAGGCTCCTCCCTTCCCCTCCTTTAACAATTGTATGGCAGGCATATGTTCAGGCACAGCTTTTCTTGTCAGGGTGATGCAATAATAGGTGAAGGTTCCCCTTGGGCATTCCCACTCGTCACTCATCTGTTAAAAGCAGAGCCTCCATCAGGAAAAAGGTGGCAGCTCTGCTGCAAAGGGGGAGGAAGTTGTGGTGATGCCAATCATCTCATGGAAGGGGAGAGAGCCAGAGACTGAAATGAGTGCTCACTCTGAAAATCCACTCTAATTAGAAAGTGAGATGTCCCATGTTAAATGACAGATATGGATAGTGTCCTAAGTTTACTCCTACCACCTATTCAACTGGGAAGCACTTGGCAAGAGAGGCAACCACAACTGCCACCACTACCTTGGTGCTTCTTGTTCTTCCCTTGGCTCTTGGAGAGCAGCCTGTCCATTACGTTTTGATGGTTGTTTCTGTTTCTGTTGAGGAATGAGAGATGAGATGTCTCTTATGGAATAATTTGCCACCAGTATACTGACATGGAAGGTAGAAAATCCTCTCTGCATTTTACCAATCAGTACAGAGCCCACCCTGTGAAGTATCAGCGTCATAGTGGACAACCCAATTGGACAGCAGTTTTTACTTGAAAATTCTGAGCAGTGTTCAGGGGAAAGATGAATCACCACCTCAATGAAGAGGAAATGCACTTCCTGTATCAAGAGCGAACAAAAAGGGGCTCTTTTGATCACCAGAGTCAGTTGATGGAGATTAAAACGAACAAGCACCCCAGGAAAGCTTTTGACACAAACAGTAGAGTCTTGATCAAAGTAAGAATAAATTAATTATTTGCCTTCCTGAGTGGGGTCCTCTGATGTGACATTGCCTAAACAGTAAATGGGAATATTTTATCATCCTTGGGCAACCTAAATTGGGAGGAGGGACCCTTACAAAGATGACTTGTTTTCTTCTTGTGAAGGTGACTGTTCTTTGTAACTCCAAGAATGCAAGTTTGATTGACTAGAACACTATCTTGCAGCAGCTTCAAAGCCATTATGCAGCAACAGCTATCCTACTTGGCAAGACTCCAGAGTGAGTCCCTTACGGGAGGGGTTGTGGCTCAGTGGAAGAGCCTCTGCTTTGCATGCAGAAGGTCCCAGGTTCAATCCCCAGCACCTCCAGTTAAAATGTAAAAGGCCTCTACCTGCGACCCTGGAGAGCTGCCTTGATGGACAAGGTTCAGTATAAAGCCGTCTCATGTGTGTTCATGTGAGGGCACAAACTCATAGAAACTAGAAATCTTAAAAATGCACACAATCATCCATAGAACTGCTATGTTTTAAAAGTGGAAGTCTTGCTCAAATAAAGAGAACAAGAAACAGACAAACTCTGGTGAAGTTAATGTCAACTGATGATAAAGGAATCCCAGATTTAAGCTGCTGTTTGGCCCATGGACGAAAAATATAAGTAGCTCTATTTCCCCCCTTAAAAGGTACACTGGGAGTTCAGTGATCCCAGGCCCTTTTGAGTATAGTGAAGATTTAAAGTCTTTTCTGCAGATTTTGCAGTTGCCAGACTTGACTAATGTAATGCACTCTATAAAAACTAGGGTTGCCAGGCCTCCAGGTGGAGCCTGGAATTCCCTCAGAATTACAACTGATCTCCAGACTACAAAGGTCAGTTTCTATGGAGAGAATTGCAACTTTAATGGATGGATTCTACCAAATCACAGGCCTGCTTACCTCCCAACCTTCCCCAGACTCCACCCTCCCAGGCTCTACCCCCAAATCTCCAGAAATTTCCCAACTCGGATATGGCACACCTACATAACCTGCATTGCCAGCTGCCTGCCACTCTTGAGTGGCAGCATGATAAAACATTTTAAATCTCTGTTGGTGGTGCATGCACAATGACATCATTTCCTGGAAAAATCATAGAGTTTCTGACAATTCCTAGAGTTACCCATCATCATTTCTTTTTTTCTTCTAGAAGTGATGTCACAGTGCATGTGATGCCATGCAACCCCCAATGTCCCCAGCCCCCCAGTTACCACTGGTAAAAACTACTATTAAAATATTTCTTGGAAGTTGCAGAGTGCATCCAATACAGCAACCAGATAGAAAGGCCACTAACTGAGACACATTGCCAGTACATGGGAGTCTGTGATGACTTCCCATGTCAGCACTGTTCAAACATGATTTTGACTTATAAAACCTTAAATTATTTTCACCCTGATCCTATCTATGTTTTCTTGGATATAATCCTTAGATTACCTAGGATTGCGTGTGCGTATGTACGCACAAGTGCACATATGCTATGATGAGAGAGGACCGGAGAGTACATGTGCATAGCAAGAGGTCCCAATGAACAGAATAGCTCAGGCAAACAGGATCTGCTGTTACCTAGAGTCAAAGCCAGTGAACTAGCAATATGATTGATGTAAAACCCTGTGGAATGTAT
>NW_015205963.1:0-2845 GCF_001447785.1 Gekko japonicus | reverse complement strand
CAGGACTCAATACTGGATTCCTGTCACATACTCTGTTGTGCTATGGTTTTGTAATGTATGTATATGCATCACATTTTACTACATGTAAATGTAACGTTTAAATCTATATCACTTACATTTTCCATATTTTGCATACACACACACACCCCTTGGTGCTCTTATTAAATTCAAACAGAACAGTTGCGCTGTCCTCCAGAGTGGGGGGAAACAGCACATTCTGAATGCAGAAGAATGTTAAGTGAGGTCACTTCCCAGCAATGCTTCATCTAAGCTGTGGAGTCTTGTGAGCAAAAATTCTACTTTGTGAGCTACTGGCATTAAAGTTGTGAGTGAGCGATTTGGCTACTGCACAAATTAGTTTGCTCTGGAACCATCATTCCTGAGCTAAGACAAAAATGTATGAGCCGGAGGCTAAAAAACTGTGAGCTAGCTCAAACGAACTCAGCTTAGAGGGAACACTGCTTCCCACATAGTGGCAGTCAAACAATTCTACTGAACTGGGGCCTCCATATGATGACCTATAGTACGTTTAGGAACAAATACATAGTAATGCAAATAAGGGAGACTACGGCAAGTACTGATTTAAGTTTCTTAGCCCCAGAGAGGGAAAACATGGGTTTTAAGCAGAAAAATGACAAGTAGTAAAAGGGTTCCGTGCGTTCCGTGCGCCTTGGTGTTTAGTCATGCCAGCCACATGACCACGGAAACGTCTTCGGACAGCGCTGGCTCTTCGGCTTTGAAACGGAGATGAGCACTGCAACCCTAGAGTCGGATTCGACTGGCTTTCGAGCAAGGGAACCTTTACCTTTTTAAAAGGGTTGAACACCATATCTTCCTGCCACTCCGTTACCATGCCTGATTTCATTTAAAAATCAGTTTTATTACATTTGTTTACATGTCCCAGAGAGTTCATTTCTTAACATAAATAATAATCTGTGCACCAGGGGAAAGAAATATTTCCATCCTTTCTTCATGGTACCACTGTGTTTGGGCAGGAAGCTACACATGGTAAGAATGGAATCTGTTTGAATGGACATCATTTGTCTAAAATACTTTCCCCAAGCCTAGAAAAAAAGTTTATAGATTGAACCAAACACACCTCTTTTACTTGCACAAGACTTCTTGCTGATTGTTTTTTAATCTGTCAGTCTACTGCACTTATGTATTCTGTGTGATATTACTAGCTCTGCAGTCATGCCAGCAAGGGAAACAAATAGCACATGGCACATAGGTGTGTGCTTTATTGGTTCCATTTATTCTTTTCAGAGCAATAGGGCTGTGGCAGAGATCTTTGTCCCCACCCAGATAATCTTGTCCCCACCCACCTCACCACCATCTCCACCTACTTAATCTTTCCTTTACAAGCTATGTGTAGTACTGTAAAATACTGAACATGTTCTGTTAAAATACTTAGGGGTGTGCAAAAAAAAAAAAATTCGGCCCATTCGGATTCGGTCGAATAGGGCAGAATCAATTTTGGCAGGCAGTAAGACTCCCACATGTCAGTTTCATCAGTAAGAGCAGATTCAGGAGTCTTTCAGCTAGCTGAATGTCAATTTCAGCCCCATTATATCCTATGGGCCATTGAAGTCAATGGCAAAAACATAGGGTATATTTTGGGGGCTGGAGGGGAGGGGGCTGGAGGGAGAGACTCGAAATTCGTAGGGTAGCTGCTGGAGCCTCTCCCCAAGATACCAACCAAGTTTGAAGAACATTGGACCAGGGGTTCCACTTCTACGGGCCCCCAAACAGCTTGCCCCATCCCCTCCATTGTTCTCTATGGTGGGAAAAAGTAACTTTCCCCACAGAGAACAATGGAGGGGATAGGGGATTTCAACCACAAAAAGTAATTTTTTAATCCAATCTCCAATTTCCGGAACTTTATCTTGTTTCCAACATTGAGCATAGGTCATTCTGGCAGTTGTAATCATACACCACATCAATGTTCTTTTTGCCACATTGACCTCTTCCATTTTTAGTCCCAAAAGTAATATTTCCAGTTCTTTCTTAAATTTACATTTCACAATTTTTTCCATCTCTGCATGAATCTCAACCCAAAACTTTTTAGCTTTCTCACATGTCCACCACATATGATAAAACGAGCCCTCTACCTTTTTACACTTCCAACATTTGTTTGACATATTGCTATTCATATTGGCAATCTTTTTTGGTGTCATATACCATCTATAAATCATTTTATAGCAATTATCTTTTAAGTTATTACATGTTGATATTTTCAGTGCATTTTCCCATAAATATTCCCAGGATGACATCATTATTTCTTTATTCATATTTATCGCCCATTTTACCATTTGTTCTTTCACTACCTCATCCTCTGTGTACCATTTTAACAATATTTTATACATTTTCAAAATAAGCTTTTTACCTCCCTCAAACCATACATTCTCAATCTCATTATACTTTTTTCTAAAACCACATGTCTTTTTATCTTTTTTAAACAAGTCATTAATTTGTCTATATTGGAACCAACCATATTTAAAAGCTAAATCTTCTTCCATTTTCATTTCAAATGTCTTTCCCACTGGCTTCAGCGTGTCTTTATATTGTACCCAATCTTCTCCTTTATATATCGAAAATGGCTTAATAACCTCTGCCGGCACAATCCAAAGAGGTCTCTCATCTGAGAAGTACCTTCTGTTTTTAATCCACGTATCAAATAACATTTTTCTAATGTAGTGATGTTTGAAAACACCATCCATTTTCACTTTCTCATACCATAGATAGGCGTGCCACCCAAATTACATATACCTTCTAATTATATGTTATACAATATCTCCTACATGTATATTAAACAGTTTTATCACCATATACCTATATCTAGATG
>NW_015205962.1:0-2983 GCF_001447785.1 Gekko japonicus | reverse complement strand
TACTGCAAACCAACATGGTTACTCACCTGAAACTGCATAGGATTGCACTCTGCAACTCTCAGAGACCTGAGCAGGCTGATTTCACCATTTCCCACTATTTCCTACGTCTTTCATTGACACTCGACTGCTCTCAACATTCCATGCCTCCTGGGGCATGTTCAGGCCTCATCAGACTATTTCTGAAGAGGGTTCCCCCCCCTTTTCGTTAATGTGCAAAGTCATCTTTTTTTCTGCATACCTGGAGAATCCCACCGAGTCTGTAGAAATCCCCTGCCTTGTTTGTGGGTAGTCTGAGAGCCAGCATGGTGTAGTGGTTAAGACAGATGGACTCTAGTCTGGAGACCCATGTATGATTCCCTACTCCTCCTCCACATGGAGTCTGCTGGGTGACCTTGGGCCAGTCACTGTTCTCTCAGAGCTCTCTCAGCCTTACCTGCTTCACAAGATGCCTGTTGCAGGCAGAGGAAGGGAAAGCGATTGTAAGCGGCTTTGAGACTCCTTAAGGGAGAAAAAAGCAGTATATAAAAACCTACTCTTCTTCTAGAACAAGCCATCCAGTTTCATATTAGATATATTGATGATCCTGATAAGGGGACCTCTGAGAATCAAGTCTGTTCTTATTTAGATAGCCCCTTCCTGGGTTCCATTTCATCCTAAAGTGGAATGGAATCCTAAGAACTGGCTTCCATAAAATAGAGACCTCATGTTTAAAGGTTTCCCTTGCTTGAAAGCCAGTCGAACCCGACTCTAGGGATGCGGTGCTCATCTCCATTTCCAAGCCAAAGAGCCAGCACTGTTCGAAGACTTCTCCGCGGGCATGTGGCCGGCATGACTAAACACCAAGGCACACAGAACGCTGTTACCTTCCCACCAAAGCAGTACCTATTTATCTACTTGCAATTTCTTGCTTTTGAATTGCTACGTTGGCAGGAGCTGAAACTAGAGACTGGAGCTCACTCCGTCATGCGGCAGTTCAGGTCTCGAACTGCTGAACTACAGACTTTCCACAACATGCAGCTCAGTGTCTTAACCTCTGAGCCACCACGGCCCTAGAGACCTTATGTCCCCCCCCCAAAAAAAATGGAGCCACAGAAAACTACAGCACTCCCAGTTATTTCCACTAGATCTGTTCATATTTCTTAAATATTTCCAGAGCTGATGAGAGGTTATATGAAAGCTAAAAATAGTGCCACAGACCATGGTTATACAAAAAAAAAATGATGATTCCACTATCTCTTATGATCTTCCTTCCTTCCTTCCTTCCTTCCTTCCTTCCTTCCTTCCTTCCTTTTCACCTAAAATTTGCCAGACTGTTTCAGAGCGCTTGCAGAACTCTCATACTTTTAAAATTGTTTATTTACAGAGCTTTGGACTCATTTTGCCACATATCTCCTCCATTAAAACGGCATTAGTTCTATTCTCTGGAGAACTCTTGATACATACACACAACACACCTCCACCTTTATCAAATAAAGGTGAGCAGAATTCATTTGGAAAGATCAGAGGTGTCAGGATCAGGGCAGTCACCTGATTAAAATAATCTTGCTCAATTCATCTTCTACATTTGACATAATTCCCAGACGATTGAATTCTAATAAATTACCATTGCATACATTTGCATATGAAGACAAAATTCCAAAGAACTAGGTACATTTTGTTGGTAGACGATGGGCACATATCAGAGCAAGCATTGTTTCAGAAGATAAGGTGATTAACACATGGAATTCACTGTCACAGGAGGTAGTGGTGGCTACAAGCATGGATAGCTTCAAGAGGGAATTAGATAAGCATATGGAGCAGAAGTCCATCACTGGCTATGCTGCGCATTCCTCCCCCCCATAGCTAGCAGTCCAAGACAGTCCAGTGGCACCTTTAAGACCAAGTTTCATTCAGGTACAAGCTCTCCCTCCTCTGCGAGGGCAGATCTGCACATTCCCCCCCCCCCCCAATAGCTAGCAATCCAAAACAGTCCAGTGGAGCCTGAGCGGTGGGTGTTGCCTTCTGACACACTTCCGGTGATGTCAGGGGGTGTGGCATATGCAAATAAGTTATGCTAATAAGCTCCTGCACCTCTTTTTCTACAAAATGACCCCTGCACATACATATAACACAAACATAACAAACACCTATACTAACATAGAATTGGGGGTACATTAAAAGTATACACAGTTTATGGCCATCGATATTTCATTTTACAATGGAAATTAATTTTACAAATGTTTTTGCAACTGTTTGTATGCATATTCTTCCTCGTTATTTCAATTAGCTTGTGTATCTTATTTTGTCATCTTGGAAGTATAGTTCTCATACCATCTATAAAGCCTTGTCCATGTGTTTTCGAAAGTCTTTTCCGTGTGGTCCTTCAATAATAAAGTAAGCTTGTCCATCTCTGCTGCCTCCAATATTTTGTTAATAAGCTCTTCTCTACTCGACATATCTTGGCTCCTCCAGTACTTAGAATGCAATATTCTAGCAGAAGTAGTTACATAAAACACTGTAGTTTTCCTGACTGACAGTGTTCTAATCCGGTTCACTTTAGTTCTCTTCCTCTACCACAGAGTCAGAAATCCCCATTCAAAGGAAACAGTATAATAACTGAATCGTCATGTCTGATGATTTTATCGGGGTCTTCCTGATAAAAGCGGCCAGGAAAGGGTGGGTCACCGTGGAAGCAACTTGACCACAGCCCTCCTGCGGAATGTCTTAGAGACTGATACCGGCACTTTGAACAAACTAGAAGCCACTGAAGGTCTTTGAGCAGCAGAGAAATATACTTTGGCCCATCCAGTCCAACACTCTGTGTCACACAGGGGCCAAAAATACCAGGTGCCATCAGGAGATCCAGCAGTGGGGCCAGGACACTAGAAGCCCTCCCACTGTTGGCCCCCCCAAGCACCAAGAATACAGAGCATCCCTTGCCCCAGATTGAATGTTCTTATTTCTAACTTGTGACCAAAAGCCACTGATGGACCTCTGTTCCATA
>NW_015205961.1:0-2989 GCF_001447785.1 Gekko japonicus | reverse complement strand
TAATGATGATTTAAAAATTGGAGGGGGGGGAATCAACTTCACTGGCTGCATTGTTAACTCCTCCTTCCTCCTTATGCCCCCCCCCATAATAAGTAGTAAGTATTTGTTCAAGAGTGTTGAGAGAGAATGTGCCAGCCCTGAGAAACAGGAAGTAATTCAACAAGAGTGAGTTTAAGGGACAGTAGCCCTAGGAAGTCTCTTACACTTTGTAGGGGACAGTGTAACACTACACTTGTGTGTTCAGTAAAAAGAAATTGCTGCAAGTGAGGTCAAGACAGGAAAGCAGCACAAATACTGGAATTAATAGGTTGACCACAGCATTATCAGCATAGTCTGAAAATGTGATCGCTTCATAGCAATTGGAAATTACAAGTGGAACCAACTTGAGTTACGATCTGAGCCGTTTTTTGCCCCATTCTGAGAATGTACTTTAAGCATCCAGTTACATAGAAAAGCTTGAAAATATAGGATTTTACTTGGAGCACTTTGGTCCCACATTTAATCTCTCTTTATGTAGAGTTTCCTGGGTGTATGTCATCAAATCCTTTGGCCTTCAGTACTGTCTGTTTGCCTGTAACACCCAGGTCTTCCTCTATCCCCAGTCTTAAGAGCCAGTGTGGTGTAGTAGAGCAGCAGACTCTAATTTGGAGAACCAGGTTTGATTCTCCATTCCTCCTCCATGTGAAGCCACCCTCTTACCTGTATGTCTGGACAGATAATTTCCATCTCATTGATTCTTTTTTTTTTGGCCCCCTGTTGGGGATTTTTTTATTTGCATTTTCTAAAAACTACAACAAAATTAGGGAGGGGATCTCATACTATAGGAGAAAGAAAGGAAAACCCACTAAAAACCCAAGAGTTGGAGGTCATACATGGCTTATAAAAATATTAGCTTAACAATTTAGAAGTTGCTTTTCTTGACATTGAGAGTGGTCAAACTGTCAAGTCTGACTATATAGAGAGCATTACAGGAGAATCGCTAATTCACCTAAAAACTAATTTCAGAGAACAGTGGCATCTCATTTCACAATTATTTTTCCCTCCTTCATTTAAAGCAAATTAATAGTCATGTTTCCCTCAGTAAGTATAGCACAGTCTATCTCACTGATTCTGAAGAAGTGTGCGTGGCTGCACACGAAAGCTTATACCCAGAATTAAACTTTGTTGGTCTTAAAGGTGCCACTGGACTCGCGGCTACCCACCTGAATCTGTCAGATACCTCCACTTCATTGTGCCCTCTTGGTTCATGCTTTGTTTCGGAGATCTCTCTCCCTGATTTCTTTAATGTCTTTCTGCTTAGTCTTCCATTGTCACCCCTCAGTCACCTCATCTCTATCTATGTTTCTGCCAGCAGGGAAGTTTCTGCCAGGAGGAACATTTGTTGACAGAGCAATAAATGTTCCTCCTTTAAATTACGATGCTGACTTTTTGGCCGTTATCAGATTCAGCACAAATTCTTCATCCCTGCCCTATGCCCTCAGTGGCCTCCCCCACCCTATCTTTATTCTCATCTTCCAGCACATCCTTTCTGCGGCCTTCCCAAACAACTCTGCTCTTTCTCATGCTTCCCCTTGTATCTAGAACTCTCAGAACTTGTCAAAAGCAGCACTTCTTTCAAATTCTTCCTTG
The DNA here is from genome assembly GCF_001447785.1 of Gekko japonicus. Taxonomy (NCBI): domain Eukaryota; kingdom Metazoa; phylum Chordata; class Lepidosauria; order Squamata; family Gekkonidae; genus Gekko; species Gekko japonicus. The sequence goes on along the minus strand of NW_015205961.1, from coordinate 1,360 downwards.
AACCCACTTTTCTGTGAAGTCTTTGACATAACCCCACATTTTCTTTCTAAGAACATGTAGCTAAAACATGTTTTCTTCCACTTTATCATGTCTCTTCCTTCCCTCTGCCTCCTGTGTCATACTTTTGTTGTAAGCTCCGGGGTAGATACCTCTTGGCACTTTACAGAGTACATGTTTTTGGTGTTTAAATAATAATGGGGCCAGGAGGTCCTTGAGTTACCCTAGTCTCCAAGCTGTTTAGAGGTTTGTAAATCCAGACTAGCATTTTGAATTTTGCCCCAAAACAAAGCTTGAAAGCTGTGAAAATCATAACATTGATAGCTTCCATTTGAGTCCCAGTTGACAACCTGGCTGCCATACTTTGAATTCAGCATATTGGAGTCATCTAACATGAATATATTACAGGGCTTGAATAACTGTGGCAAAATTAACTCTGCCTAGGAAGCGCTGCAGCAGCAGGTACACCCAACCTAACCTGATGACAAGCATTCTTGTGTCATGGATGCCCCTTAAGATCTCATAGAACCCCAGTGCTGCAAATCTGATCCTTACTATAATACCAATCCAGAAGAGGTGGATCAGCACCAGAAATTGGGTTGCCGAGCATGGTTTCTAGGAATCAGGAACTGGTGCATTAGTTCCTTATAGCTCCTTGTTCTGTCATACCTACTTCTCCCCCTGCACTTATGGCAAACTTAATTGCTTTTCTGCAAAAATATTCAGAATGAGCCTTATGTAAGTTTACCTGATCTACATATTTCTGAGCACACTGACTTCCGAATGGATATTCAAAGAGGAGGCACTGGGTCTTTGGGGGTGCACGAATAGATTCTTTTGAACTATGGTGCTGGAGAAGACTCTTGAGAGTCCCTTGGACTGCAAGAAGATCAAATCAGTCAGTCCTAAAAGAAATCAACCCTGGCTGTTCCCTGGAAGGCCAGATAATGAAACTGAAGCTCAAATACTTTGGCCACCGAATGAGAAGGGAGCACTCACTGGAGAAGACCCTGATGCTGGGAAAGATTGAAGGTCAAAGAAGACGGGTACGGCAAAGGATGAGATGGTTGGACAGTGTCAGCAACGCAACGAACATGAAATTGAGCCAACTTCAGAGGACAGCGGAAGACAGGAGGGCCTGACGGGAACTGGTCCATGGGGTCGCGAAGAGTCGGACTCGACTGTGCGACTGAACAACAACAACAAATTAAAAGCAGTTGTATGGGCAGCTTCATTCAGACGTGTTACATGGATGTTAGTATGTGTATTCTGCCACCTGTAGAATGGTTTTTTAAATTTTTCCAGGAATATGGGGTTCAACAGCAGCAGTTGCCTCCTGACCTGTGTACTCTCAGCAAAATAA
>NW_015205960.1:0-2713 GCF_001447785.1 Gekko japonicus | reverse complement strand
TGCCCACCTTACACTCCATTCTTTTTCCTCAGGAGTATTTGTTCTGCAACTACAAATTTTTAAAATGCACTTTTCTAAATCAGGGTAGAATGTCAGTTGTGACATGTGGGGGGTGGCATCCAAAGTTTTGTTTTTTTCTGTACAGTAAACTGAAAAAGGGGGAGTATTTTCACCAGTGCCCTAGTGCAACTGCATACTAACACTAATTTCCTGTTCTTTCTTGCAAATTTGTGTGGTTTTCCCTTTGTGATTCTCTAATTTGATGCTGCACACTGGTCATGATCTTGGCAGTTTTTAAAACCTCTCCAGTGCAGATTTTACTCTTCCTAAAATAGATAGATCTTAAGCAATTCTTAAGTTTGGTGGTTCCCAGAAGGTCCATATAGGTCACCTGCCATTTTAATATCAGCCTTCCAGAGACTGTCAAAATGGTTTCTCCCAAAAAACTTTGTTCACTAAAGCATTAAAGGAAAAAAACAGTTTCAAAGCTTTAGGCTTCCCATCCCAGTGTCTCTCTCTCTTTACATCTCATGTCAATTTCACTCTGCACTGACAACCCCCCTCTTTATTTTATTTGCATGCAGCACTGAAATCCTGGGGATGCTGCCATTAGCCTCCTCTCTGATCCCCCTTTCAAGTTATTACCAGCAGAGAACTAAACCTTGTGCAGCTCCTTTTAAACTTCCCTCATTGTTTTAAGTTCTTTTTTATTCAGCAATCTGAGACTAGCAATAGTCTCATATCACTAGACTCGTACCGATTGTCAAAAAAATTTAAAATATAAAATCAAGGGGGAAATGGGGCTTGTACTCTAATGAAGGGAGGGATGGCAGAAGGTGCATAGTGGGTGGAACAATCTCAGTGTGGGTGGGGAGTGGCCTTTGAGGAGCAGCAAAAAGGTGGGAGGGAAATCCAAGGGAATCTGTACGCCTTTTAATTAACTTTGGCTTGGAAGGGGAAATTGGCACAAAAGCACTCTCAGAAAACCCAGGGAAACAGCATCCACAAAATAAACTGAGTGCTGAAGGGAGGAAAATCAATGCAGAATGACAAAGAAAACCTGAAGGCCATATGCAGGGTGAAAGCGAGGGAAAACACCCGTGCATAGCAGGCCTACGGCACGTTAAAATTGTTGCGGAAAAACATAAAAAATATTAAATAATCTTTTATGTAAGATTAACAGTTCAATGGTGGAGAGAAACAGTACATTCCATTCTCAGTAGTTAGGAAATTGTGTTTTTGTTTCTTTACCACACAGATTATTATTATCAGAACTTGTTTTTTCTTAAGCCAGTGGCATATTTGCATTTCCATTCATGGAGCATGATCTTTGAGTTAAAACTCCATTGCCGCTAGATAGGAAGGTTTTCTTGTTAATACTGGCAAATAAACACATCTTATACGTAATTTGTGTATTACTTCCAGCATCTTTATCATTTGATATATTCAACTGGGTCTCTGGAAATAAAGAAACTGAAATATATTTTTGTGTGGGGAAAAACGACTCTCACCCTTATGTTTTATATGGAACAACGTGCTATTAATAAAAACCCATATGTACTTAAATGTAGGACTATGCACTCAGATCTTCCTGAGCCAAAAATATAGCTGGGAAAAAATCTTATTGGTATTTTCCAGGTATATTGCAGCATTCCAAAGTATGCAGAATTTTTCAGGAACACACACAAACAAACACAAATCCTGGATATTTTGGGGAACCAGGAAGTTCAGAGAAAACAGCTGACAGACTGGGAAGACTGCCTCCTGCCTCTCAGCTATTTCTCCCCCTTCTTCTGCCTGGTTTAAAAGGGCTGTAGAAAAAAAACAAGGAAAACAGCTGAGAGGAAAGGAGACTGCTCCCCACCTCTCAGCTTTCCTCCACTGCTTCTGCAGTCCCTTTAAACCACTGCTCCCTGCCTCCCAACCTCTGCCCTTCTTCTGCACTCCTCTTAAATCAGCCTGGTTTAAAGGGATTTCAGAAAAAAAATCAGTGAAAACAACTGAGAGGCTGGGAGACTGCTCCCCGCCTCCCCTCCCAGCTATTCCAACCTGCTTCTGCAGCCCCTTTAACCCAGCCTGCTGAGCTGCTCCAAGATGCTGAGCTGTGTTTTTCGGCTTTGCTGCTCCTGGTTGTTTTCCTCCTTTTTTCCATCTATTGGGGGGGAATTGAGATTTTTGAACAATCCCAAATCTGAATACTTTGTTGGTATTAGGATCCAGGATTTTTCAGAAATCCCAAATTTTGGGATGGTCCAATATACCCAAACTTGAAAAAAATGGGGGGGGGGAATTGCATACCCCAATTTAAATGTTAAGGTTAATGTGTAAGCTTTGTCTGTGGAGCATTCTGTCATCAAGAATGACAGCTCCTTTTGCATGGTGCCACTGTGCAGAAAAAAAGAACCCCACTATGTCATATAGGAGTTGTTTTTTAATTTAAAAAAGGCATTAGCTGTCTCTTTCTCTTTTTAAAATCCTTTTACTATGTATTTATTTGATTGATTTATACTCTGCCTTTCTCCCCAGTGGAGGCCCAAAGTGGCTTTCTTTATTCTCCTCTCCTCCATTTTATCCTCACAACAACCCTGTGATGTTGTTTAGGCTGAGTGTGTGACTAGGCCAAGGTTACCCAGCAAGCTTCAATGGCAGAAATGGGGATTCAAACATGGGTCTTCCAATATCTTCCTTCTTGTTAGTTGCCACTACGTTAGGT
>NW_015205959.1:0-3089 GCF_001447785.1 Gekko japonicus | reverse complement strand
AGATCTGGAACTCCCCATCCAAGTTCTAATTTATGGCTATACACTATCATTTTTTGAAAATTACATTTTTTTTAACAAATATCCATTCTTTTAGTTGTCTGTTCCATTGTACAGTTTCATTTTCCTTTGCTCCCATTGGTAACGTTTGAGATAAGTACAATATTTTGGGTACCCAAAACATTTTTGCACTTCTAATTTTTGAGGATATCCCTAATGTTTTATTTTTCCATCTTCTCATATCCTTCTCTATTTTTCTCCATATTTTATCATAATTATCCTTTATAATTTTATCCATATTTTAAAAATGCTTTTACTATAGGAGTTTAAATTAATCAATGGTCTTTTGAACATTTCTTTGTTTTTGCCTGTACTGTAAGAAAACAGAAATTCAATAAACAATTGCATAACAATCAATAACATTTAATCAATACTATCGGCTTTAAATCCTCTCCAATGAGGGTTAAAAAATTCAAGCTCGCCCTAGTAAACTAGGGCTGTAGCTAGTGGACTGTAAGCAACATAAATTAAAATGAAATTGGTTAATAGTCACCTTAGATTTAAAAATACAAAGAGTATACATTTGACATTTTTCCCCTTTTGTGAAAGATAGATTAAACATTAAGCAATTGAAGTGATATGATGATAAATGTACTAAATTATATCTCACTGAGTAAATAATATTATTACCAAGTTGTAGATTAGTTATGGCAACATACTGTAATGTAAAAGTTATAAGCTATTTTAAACATTTCTCATTTAAGTAGTTTTTGCTTGGGCTTAATGTTAAAGAAAATAAGTTTTTATACACCACATAATTAAATATTAAGTTGTCAGGATAATGAAAGAAATTTTCATTTGTTAGCTTGTATCTCAATAATAAACAATAATTAATTCTTTTGGTATCAGCCATTATTGTAAAATATAAGGGAAGTTAGCTATATCTATTATAATAAATAGAATAACTGATAGACATCAAGACAAATAATATAAGGTTACTTCACCAAATAAAAGTTTGAAAAAGTTCCATATTCGGATACATCAAATTAATGTAACAAACTTATAAATGGATCTCTGAAAGCTGGAATAACATTTTGTGGTTCAATATATAATAATCAAGGTTGCAGTTATATAGTACACTCAAAGGAATAATCTCATGCTGTAAAATTAGCTTAATAAGGTTATTTCCACCATTCAAAATTTAATGTATGATTACTTAATATGAAATAAAATATAAAATAATATTGTTGCACCATATTTCTTAGTCTATATAAGATTTATACTGAGGGTGTATGTTTTAAAACAAATAATATAAGGTTACATCACCAAATAAAAGTTTGAAAAAGTTCCATATTCGGATACATCAAATTAATGTAACAAACTTATAAATGGATCTCTGAAAGCTGGAATAACATTTTGTGGTTCAATATATAATAATCAAGGTTGCAGTTATATAGTACACTCAAAGGAATAATCTCATGCTGTAAAATAAGCTTAATAAGGTTATTTTCACCATTCAAAAATTTACTGTATGATTACTTAGAAAGTTTTCCTTGGCAGAGTAGGGATTCAAATGCAGGTCTACCGAATCCTAGTGCAGAATTCTAACTATTACACCATGCTGGTTGTAAAGCACCACTCTGCTGATCAGGCAAAAGAAGAAAGCCATTCTCTGAATGTTTATACTGTCTGGTCAATCCAGAGGGCTCACACTGCATATCACTCACAGAATTTGGAGCGCCACACCTCTCTTATCTTCTGTTAGTGAGCAACAATTTGTGGCATCTCCAGATAAAAAGATAAGATAGCAGGAGATGGAATGACTTCAACATGAGACCTTGGAGAGCCATTGCTACTCTGAGTAGATAGTACTCACCTTGAAAGACCCAAGGATCTGACTGTAGAAATCAGTTTCATGCACACTTGTGTACATCTTTGTCCAGGCCATGAGATTTCTGGTGTAAGCTATAGAGTGTACATACGTAAGAAGCATAAGAACATAAAAGACCCTACTGGACAAGCCAATGTTCCATCTAGTCCAGTGTCCCATAGTAGCCAACTAGATGACCCAGAAGCCAGGCAAGGAAGTCCTACACTGTTGCAAATAATGAACATGTATGTTCAGAACCAGAAAACCTTTATTAGCATAGTATAAGTAATCAAACAAAAGACAGAGTTTAAAGGATAGGTACAAAAAACAACATCGACCAGTATTCCCGATCCCAAGATACAAAGCAATCCTAACATGGTTTACAAGATTTACAGAGTATTACTATTGACTTCCATACGTAGGTCAAAAATTCAGCGACAGATAGTGTTATTGCCAGGCTCTTGTCTGCTAGAAAAAAATTTTAAATCCCCATCCAGAAGAACATGTATGGATGAACCCCACCTCCAAATTTTAATACTCTTCCTACAGATGCCAATGGATCCAAACCACTTGCCATACCCCACTTTACTTGGATCCTCTGAGTAACTGAAAGTCGGAGTTTTCATGCATGATTTCACTCCTGAGCTTTCACGCATGACTCAGATGCAACTGTGAGTGTCCTCCACCCTCTGGAGAATGGGGTTAATGGAAATCCAGCCAACCTAGAGAGTAAAAAGTAAAGGTAAAGGTTCCCTTGCTCGATAGCCAGTCGAGTCCGACTCTAGGGTTGCGGTGCTCATCTCCATTTCAAAGCCGGAGAGCAGTCTGATATAAAACACTTGTACAACACAAAATGACTGCAAAAGAGGTCTGTAGAAATAGATGCTTGACTGGGGAGGAATGTCATTTTTTTTAAGGAAAGGTAGACAAGTACACACCACAAGCCCCCGAAGGCACAACACAAGCCAGACTTGTTCACTTTTGGAAACAAGCAGGATCCAGCCCCAAGTCAGCAATGTTGGTGTATTATGAATAAGCATCTCACATTTAGTGCATGGTGTCTCAGGTCAAGTGCAAGTAAAAGCTATAGGTAAAGAGATGATGGACCAAATATGAAGGTGTGAGGCCAGGTGCTTCTGCCCAGGGTATGGTCTTTGGGCATAGCAAAATAGTATCTATTCATCCCTTCAACGGTATCTAATTTGGAAGAACAGTCAAATCA
>NW_015205958.1:0-2607 GCF_001447785.1 Gekko japonicus | reverse complement strand
AAAAGTCCTTTATGCATTCTTGACTTCCTTCATTAATCATGCTGGAGTTGCAACTGTTGCCCCGGCATGATTAATTGAAAACGGCAATTAAATACAGTGGCGGGTACAAACCAGAACAGGATATACCCAAGATGCACTTTCAGGAGGAAAGTAATTCCTCAACAATGTGCCTTCAGAGGCCTGCTACTGTGTACTGGGAACTCACTTAATGAAATAATTGCGAGCTCCTTTAAGGCCAAGCAGGCCCGTTCACAGTGGTTTAGTTCCTCCAAGAGTAATTGTGACATCTCTCTGCCTCAGGCACCATTGGATCTTTAAATCACCACTGATGCAGAAACACAGTAGACATTTTTTTTTCAAAAGAGGTTGCCCATTGCATCTCAGTGAGTCACTGATTTCTAGGGATGGGCATGAACTGGGAAAATGTGGTTTGTGGTGGTTTGTTGTTTGTGCTGTACCCGGTTCACGAACCCTGAATCGTCCCTATCTTTTAAGAGCTAAAGGAACCAGTTCAGTTCATGAGGTTCATGACATGGTAGAACAGGCCCCCCAGTTTGCTAGAGAAACTAAACTCATAGAGGATCTCTGGCTGACTCTCCTCTACCTGCCCTCCAAGTTTGGTGAGGTTTGGATTTACAGGGTCTCAGTTATGCCCCCCCCCCAAGAGGGGGAAACAGCAGAAAGCAAAAGCAATATATGCCTAGCAGAGCAGAATCAAACTCCCAGAGAATCTAAGGTCAAGCCAGAGAATCTCTGCAATAGAAACTGAAAGTTGTGGGGGGCAACTAGCCCTCATGGAATGCACTAAAATATATAAAACAGGTGGTTGGGACAGAAAAATATGTAGGAAAAGAATGCTAGTTGTGAAGGAACGGCTTGCAGAGTCCTCCCGTTCCTTGTGGTTGGTCCATGGGAGGTTGGAAAAAACCTTGCACTTGTCTCAAGTCTCTGTCTGCTATTGCCACCCCTTCCCCTCACTCCTAGGGGGGACCAAAACAACTGCTACCAACAACACTGAGAATATCTCCTGCTAAATTTGGAGTGTGAATTTTGGCTGGTTCGTGGTTCATGAAGTGATGTTTGCGAACTTAAGAACTGCCATGAACTTCCACTAATTTTGATGCAGTTTGTGGCTGTTCGTGAACAACAGAACACAGGAGTTTAAATGGTCAAGCCATTTAAATTCCTGCTTTCTGCTCTTCATGAAAACAGCTACTCAGCTGTTTGGTTTAAATGACTTGGAGCCATTAAATGGTTCTGAGCCATTTAAACTCCTGCATTTTGCTCCCCACTACTTTTTGCAGGGAGCAGAAAGCAGGGATTTAATCTTTAAATGGCTCACAAACTGATACAAACCAGTTTGCAAACTGGCATATTGGTTTGTGGTTCAGTTCATGGCTCAGCAACGAACCATGCACCAAACTGCAAAAATGGGGTTCATGCCCATCCCTAATTAGGACTAACAAGCTTTACTTGAAGTCACAGTAGTTTAAAGTTCAGTACCTTAGTTCTCATGGTTGAGTCATCTCTCCATTGCCCCAGCCACATGGAAAAGATGGAGTCCCTTGATAAAAGTTTCATCCGTCATGGTTTGCACCCTTCCAAAGAGCTGTCCCAACAGAAGAGAACTTCTTCATATCCTCAGAATTTATAATCTATCTTGGGCAGTCCATCCCACTTTGGGGGCATTTGGATCTTCTTGCCCCAAAAGGTAGAGGCTAATTTCTTGCCATTTGCCTCTGAACACTCTCTGGACCTTTGGGGTGTGACATAGCAGCAAGACAAGAGATAGTAAGCCATTTTCCTGCATCAGCCATACTTGTTAGCATAATCAAGAGCTTGAGTGCTCTGTGCTAGGAGCTTGATGGTTCCTTTCTTCAACCTTCCTCCTTCTAGGCAGCTACTAGGGGTGTACAAAAAAAACTTGGTATTTTTTGGGTTCAGGTATATTGAATGCAAAAAAATCAGTATTACCTGATGTTCCCAAATCCTAATACTGGTATGGTATTCAGATTTGGAAATATCCCAGAAACCCAATTTTTTTGGCTCCATTATACCCTATGGAGACCATTATACTCAATGGTCCCCATACAGTACAATGGAGAATCAATCCAGTGGTACCTGGGGCTCGGGGGGGGGACTGTTTTTTTGAGGCAGAGGCACCAAATTTGCAGCATAGTTGCTGGTTCCTCTCCTTAAAAACACCCCAAGTCTCAAAAAGATTGGATCAGGGGGTCCAATTCTATGGGCCCCAAAAGAAGGTGCCCCCATCCTCCATTGAAATCAATGGAGATAAAGCATTTAAAGGGATTATGGACCCTTTAAATGCCTTCTGGGTGAACTCTCCAGCCCAGGGTCTGCCAGGGTGGTGGGAGCTCAGAGTTCCATGCTTCCGTGGCTGGTGCTGGCTGGCTCTTCTTGCAGCTTCATTTAAACAGCTCAGAGCTGCAAGAGAGGATCAGCCAGGGTGGCATGGAGCTGAGAGCTTCATGCCACCTTGGCTGGAACTAGCTCACGATACAGCTGAATCCACCCGAATAAAACCCGGGGAAAAGGTCTTTGGGGGGCTCAGCTGTACTGGTAGCCGAATACAGGTCTCTGATCTGT
>NW_015205957.1:0-3169 GCF_001447785.1 Gekko japonicus | reverse complement strand
CAAATTTCAGAAGACAAATTTCAAAATGACTATACAGTATACAGATGGAATCTATCAACGTGAAGTGATCTCTGTTGTCTGGAGTATAATAACAGGAAATCTCCAGGCTCCACCTGGAGGTCTGGGAATAGAAAGAAGCTAACAGAAATGCTGAATAAATACTATTAATCTCTGTGTGTAATTTATATATATAACAAATATTAGTGTGACATCTAATGAATTACAAATCTGTATACTCATTTTGAAATTTGTCTTCTGAAATTTGACTTTTGATGGTATCTGAAATTTGACTTTTGAGAACTGAAAACATCACAGCAAATCTATTATTGAAGATAGCCGGAGTCCACCTTGAAGAAGATTGTTGAAACAAAAGATTTATCCAGAATCTTTGTTGCATTATCTATACTCCAGTGTTCTTCTGAAGTTCTTATTTATGTATTTGGACTTTATTTCTGTATAAGGGAAGATCTTTTCTCACTAACCTGTTAGTGTTCTTTGAGGGGGTGAATAAACGTGTGGACAAGGAGGACCCAACAGATGTTTACCTTGACTTCCAGAAAGCTTTTGATAAACTTTCTCATCAAAGGCTCCTAAGTAAGCTCAAAAATCACGGGATAAAAGGACAAGTCATTTTGTAGATCAGAAACTGGCTAATAAATAGGAAACAGAGAGTGAGTATAAATGGGAAATTTTCTCAGTGGAGGGTGGTAAGTAGTGGGTTACCGCAGGGATCAGTACTTGGTTCAATGCTTTTTAACTTGTTTATTAATGATTTGGAGTTGGGAGTTAGAACAGATAAAAGGAAGTCCTTCTTCACCCAAAGAGTGATTAACACATGGAATTCACTGCCACAGGAGGTAGTGGTGGCTACAAGCATGGTCGGCTTCAAGAGGGAATTAGATAAGCATATGGTGCAGAGGTCCATCGGTGGCTATTAGCTACAAGGTATACATAGGGACTCCAGGGCAAGTGATGCTCTGTCTTCTTGGTGCTTGTGGGGGACGACAACAGTGGGAGGGCTTCTAATGTCCTGGCCCCAATGCTGGACCTCCTGATGGCACTGGTATTTTTGGCCACTGTGTGACACAGAATGTTGGACTGGATGGGCCACTGGCCTGGCCTGATCCAACATTGGCTTCTCTTCTGTTCTCTTATTTTCTAAATATCATAGTAGCTCCTTTGTAATTTTTGCACTAATTTTTGTTATATAAATTACACACAGAGACTAATAGTATTTATTTAACCATTTTATTAACATCTTTCCACACAGCTTGATTTCTTTATGTTCCCACACCTTTTCGGCTACCCATAGGTACACTTTTATTAATTTTTCTTTTATAATCTACAACAAACAAATCTACACACTACAAACAGACACTCTACTACACATAACATGTATACCAAGAATACAGTTACATTATATGCTTATATCCAATTACTTAATTAATAGAAACGCTCTATCACTTTCCATTCTTCTGTATTCTCAAGTCCATTGTGCCATAATTGCCTAATCTTCTATTGTACTTACATTATACCAATCATAAAACTTTTTCCATGTTTTTTGAAATGTCCATTCAAAAGACACATCACACAGCTTGATTTCTTTATGTTCCCACACCTTTTCGTCTGTGTTTCTTCTTTTTAGTTTCTAGGTGGGGCCTAGAGATCTGCTATCACAATGGATCTCCAGACGACCAAGATCAACCCCCTTGGGAAGAATGGCTGCTTTGGAGGGTGCACTCTGTGGGCATCATGCCTAGTTTCATCCCTCCTTAGACCCTGCCCTTCCACCTCCAAATCTCCAGGACTTTCCGACTCAAAGTTGGCAACCCCAAGCGGATCCGGGTTACATGGCTACCTCTGCTCACGGACCAGAGCGAGTCTGCCAAGCCTCTCTGCCCACCTGACATGGCCTGATCTTTTTTTGTAGGGCTGAAGGACATGAAGAAGCGCCTGCACCAGGTAGACTGTTTGCTGGAAGTGCATGATGCCCGCATATCCTTCTGTATGTCTAACGGGGAAGCCTGGCAAGGTTTTCAGTAGCCCAAGCAGAGTATAAATGTGTTCCCCCCCAGCCCCTCCCCATAACGCCCACCTCTGTCGCCTGTGCTGCTGCCGTTTAGGTCCAGTCTCAGCACCCATGAAAGCACTGTAAGGGCTTGGCTGGACCTGGGCAGCAGTGGGTCCCAGGATGGGGTGGCACTGTTGCCTCTCTGTGCATGACCCATGTCTGACAGCAGGCCAAGCCCTTGTGGTGCATCAGTGCCTACTGTTAACAGTCATTTCCTCTCTGCATTCAGAAGCCAGTCCAGGAAAGACTGTTGCAGAATAAATTAACTCGTCATGCAGAGAGAAAAAAGCATTTCAGCAGAGCCACAGTGGTGGTGTGGGGGTAACCATGGCTGGAGAGTGGGTTGTAGCAAGTGCACAAGTGTACTTCCTTGTTCCTGTCTGTAAAATACCAACAAATGAGTTCTCTGCAAAGCTGCAAGTTTGGAGACAGGCAGGGTCCCAGCTTTCTGAGGTTTAAAGTAAAGGTTCCCTTGCTCGAAAGCCAGTCGAATCCGACTCTAGGGTTGCGGTGCTCATCTCCGTTTCAAAGCCGAAGAACCAGCGCTGTCCGAAGACGTTTCCGTGGTCATGTGGCCGGCATGACTAAACACCAAGGCGCACGGAACGCTGTTCCCTTCCCACCGAAGTGGTACCTATTTATCTACTTGAAATTTCTTGCTTTCGAACTGCTAGGTTGGCAGGAGCTGGAACTAGAGATGGGAGCTCACTCCATCATGCGACACACTCAGGTCTCGAACTGCTGAACTACCGAGCTTCCACAGCCTGCAGTTCAGCGTCTTAACCACTTGGGCCACCGCAGGTCCTTTCTGAGGTTTACCTGTCATTTATTTATTTATTTATTTAAGTGGCATCAGTTAACAATGTAAAAATACAACCCAAGATCATAAAAACCACATTAAACAACCACTGAACTGCTGAAAAATATTCATAAAACAGTCCTCAAGCTAGAAGCAAGAACTAAAGAGAGCTAAGAAGATAAGACCCTTTGGTTAAAAACCTAGTTAAATGGAAAGATTTTGGCCTGGCCCCTAAAAAAAATTATTAAAAAGCATTTAATATTTTTAATCAATATAAACAATCTGTTGTAGAGCCGAAA
>NW_015205956.1:0-2724 GCF_001447785.1 Gekko japonicus | reverse complement strand
TGCATGGCTCCTATTGGAGAGACCTAGGCAGTTCCAGTCATGTCCAAGCCCTGCTGTTTCTATCATTTGCTTCTGTTTTTGTTTTGTCCTTACTGCACATTCCCTTGTGCTTCCTCTTCCATTTTTTCCACCCCTTGTTCCTATCTTAATCATCTTTTTTGGGGGGGATGTGGATGACTTCACCCCACTGAAGAGAAGGAACCTTCAGGTAAGGTCTGATGTTTCATTCTCGTGGAAATGATTCCTGTGTCACTGCTCTGCAGATCTCCACTGTAACCCTGATGGATAGAGCTGCCCTGATAGAGTGTGCAGTGATCACCCTTGTTGGTGTCAAGTCTTGCACCTCGTATGAAGCATTGTTGGTCCCAATAGGCGATGGTGGGCTTGACACTCCGTGTCTTTTTTTTTTTTTACAATATTTTATTAAATTTTCCATACATAACATTCAACACACGGACATACATACATACACAGGGGAAAATCTTCAAGTAATTATAATGCTTATGCCTAATAACTAAACCATGTTGATCAAATGTTCATCTCAAAAAAATTTAGTCATTTATTGCCAGTATAGCAAAAACTCTTCTCTGTATCCTCACCGATGTATTGTTTGACTATAGCTTTAAATTATTATAATTTTCCAACCAAGTATAGAACCTTGTCCATGTATTCTCAAAGGTTTTTTCTGGGTATTCTTCAATAATAAAGTCAATTTATCAATTTCTACTGTTTCCAGCATTTTGTTTATATAATCTCTTCTTTAGTAGGAATTTCCACTCTTCTACAATATTTTGCATATAAAATTCTAGCAGAAGTAACTACATACAGAATTAAATAAGAGTCATTTTTAACAGCTTTCAGGTAAAATATTTAACAAGAATATTTCTGGTACAAAGGGTATAGAACATTTTAACATTTTCTGCAATATTTCATGTATCCAGGCCCAATATCTTTTGGCTTTGTCACAGAACTACCACATATGGTAAAAGGATCCCACTTTATTTTGACATTTCCAACATTGATTTGAACAATTTGAGTCAAAATTAACAAGTTTCTCTGGAGTAATATACCATCTATAGAACATCTTATATATATTCTCTTTATAAGAGATGGCTTTAGTAATTTTTATATCTTTCTTCCAGATCTGTGACCATTGATCTAAGTCTATATTATGCCCCAAATTTTTTTCCCATTGAATCATTACATAAGAACATAAGAACCTACTCCTCCTGTTTAGATTGCAGAATCTCACTAGGGACCTCCCCATTTAGCTCTTGCCTGGGAACCCTGGTATGACCCAAACATTTGTCTGCTCTGAAGGAATACTTGTTGGTTCAGATTCTACTCTTCTGTTTGAGTATTCTGCTTGTGAGCTAGTCATGTTTTTCTTTGCCCATCCTAGGTGGGGCTGGTCTCCAGAAACAGAAATTTCATTCTGCTGCCTCCATGGTGATTGATGTGGGTCTTGTAAGCATTTTGTCAATGTGCACTAGTGCCTGCTTCCTGTAGCTGCTGTTGTATGCTAAGGGAGTTAGACTGAAGCTCGAGGCTCCAACCAGTTGGTACCTGCACTGGTGCCTTGGTATGTCCCTTTGGGAGGAGAGAGGACTCCACTGTCCAGCTGTGGGTAGGAACTGTGCCCACAGAAACCAGGTCCATAGTTGAAACTTTGCATTGCTGCTGGGTGTTTGCGCTCTGCAGAGCTCCTGCTGCAGACATTTTTGGCCTCTGGCCTTATTTGTTCATTCCTATTGGTTTATTTATTCATTTTTCTGCCTTTCCACTGGGAGCTCACTGTGGCTCCTCGTGCGCATACTGCAGTTCATTGTGTGCATATGCTGGCCCCTAGCTGTACCAGGTCCTTTGAGGGTTCCATGTGGTTCTTCAGGGTATCCCTGAGGAGCCAGTGAGCTTGTGCACTATTCCTGGTTTTTTCTATGAAATTGTAGCTATTGCCAATGCCTTTTGCCATATAAGAACATTGTCAAAAAAATGGGGTACAAGTGACTGCCTCGTGTGTCTCATCTCTCGGCACCACCATAACCTTTTTTGAACACTCTTGCAGCCGATGAAGGTCTGCAATGCAGGGGTATGGGGTGCCTCAATTGCTAGACTGGAGAAAAAACTGCCTGGGATCCATATGGCCCAGGATAAGAAGCTAAACCTCCCTGAGATCCAAATAGGCCAGTATTGTAGGATCTGCCGTAAAGACTCCTTCAGGCCTTTTGTTTCTTTACCCATTTTATGGGGCTTCCTATTTTTAGCACTGCCCTCCATTTTGCTTGTTGGCTCGGCCCAGGGGCTCAAGGAAAGAATTAGGAGTTCACTTAAATCTAAATGGCACCCAAGATGTTCAGACTTCAAATAACAAATATTTTGTTAGACACAGAGGAGAAGCAAAATCAGATGTTATAATTTCTGAGGTAAAACTTGTATGTGTACCGACTTTTGATCTTAATGCTCCGGTCTATGAAAGTTCCTTCATATATCCCCAGTTGCTTAGATCTGTATACTGAATGGTTTTTGTTTCAGTGTTCCCCCCCCAAAAAAAAACACCTCAGTTAACTTTCTTGGGGCATCACTAACTCTGTTGTTCTTGGAAGACTAGTATGCTCTTTCTAGTACCCAAGCCCCTTCTCTTGACATGCCAGTTCTTGTCTTGAGGTTTCAACTCACTCTTTAATTATCTAAAGGCAGTCTGTGACGACCCCTTTACTGGGGAGG
>NW_015205955.1:0-2739 GCF_001447785.1 Gekko japonicus | reverse complement strand
ATTTCCACAATGGGGCTTATTCCTAGTCAATAACAACAGTTTGGATGTTAAATTGTCCCTCTTTCATTGCTATGTCTCTGCTTGCTCACATTTTGCCTCTGTTATGACCTGAATCTGAATATATACAAATAAAGGCACGTCTAGCGGTACCTTAAAAATGAACAAGAGTTTATTCCAGCATAAAATTTCGTAGACTGGAATCCATTTAGTCAGATGCAATGTGATGATGTACAGGGTTAGTCCACACAGGCCAGTCCAGGAATGAGAGGGAATCCTGTACTTTTTCAGTACATTAAACAACAAACCATGAGATGGTCTATACCCTCTCTGGTTTCAGAACAATGTGCCACCAGAACCTCTTTTCACTAGTCCCTGCTTTTCCTAAGGGAGAGATTCCAAACCCTTAGTTGTCATCTGGGACAGAACACATTAGCAACTCAACCCAGAGATGCACACTTTTTACCCTCCAATGGTAGCGTATATGGTGAGTGTTTAGGCACAGAACTTAGACTTGGAATTCAATTACAACATCAAAACCAATTTAGCAATAAGGAGGATCTTTATTCATTACAGAGCTTAGCATAGACTACCAGAGATTACAAAAATAACAAAGGCTAGGGCTGTTTGCCTTAAATAAACATTAATGATTCATAGTTGCCACGTCAGGATTATTCATCAGTCCAAGATAGTCCCAGTACCAAGGGATTTTGAAGGGAAATCCCATTTTTGCACAGCCATGTGCTCCAAGTCACAAAGCAACTCTTTGTCTCTCAAGAGGCAGCATTTCCAGGCGTCATAAAACAGATAATGACAAGAGGAGGAAGGGAGAGAGCTAAGAGAGCAAGAGAGCTCACTCTCATGGGGATCAAAACAATTATACTCCAATTCCAGTCACAAATTAGATGTGGCTATTAGCCAATTGCGAGTGGGCATGGGTGTGCCCAATTGTTGGTTGTCATAGCTGCAACACAGGAATGGCTAGAAGTTTGGAGGCCCCTCCTGCAGTCAGGTGACCCAGCTTCCAGCTTCTCCACGGCGTACGTGACATGCTCCATGAGCACCAGAGCCAGGAGCCATCAGGTCTGGCTCTTCCACTTAGAGGTGTCAAAGAATGTGTGGTTACCGTATATGGCATGGCTATTTGGGTAGTTCAGGCCATTTGGTCTGCCCTGGACCATTTGGCCTGCAACAGGAAACAGAGACACAGCAAGTTATCCGAAGACATCACTGGAGAAGGCATGTGGATATAGAAAGCAGAAAGCAATTTTTCTATACAGATGAGTTCTCAGTCGGCAGACATTACGAGGAGGGAGGGGATAATCAGCCGGGTCAAGGGGCTGTGAAATTATTCTTGATTTTGTTTGAACTTTACATAATTACTTCTCATCCTGCATGTTTGTATTTCATGGCCTCTTCGACCCTGCTGTTTACTCCCCACCCACCCCATATAATTGGCTGCCTAGTGAGGACCTCTCTGCACTGCATCTGTGAAGGGGGTTCTATTTTATGAAAGCTTGCATTGAAATACAATTTTGTTAGTCTGTAAGGTGCTGTTGGGCTTGTGTTTCTCTTTTCCTGCAACAGACCAAAGTGACTATCCCTCTGGTATTATTACTAGTCTAAATGTGGAACGTTCATGTTGAGGGGCAGTATATCTCCAGTTATCAGATGCTGTGGACAGGTGGCAGGGATTGGCTTTTACCGTTTATGTACTGTTTCTGAACTTTCCAAAAGACATGATTTAAAATATGAATAAATTTTATAAATCTCTTTCTGGTCACTAGTGGAGACCATGTGGTAGACTGATCCAATGTGGTGGTTATTGGAAGGGCTGAATTTATATGCTGCATCTCCAGAGGTGGCTCATAAGCAAAAACAACAACATGAGTAAGCAACAAGCCATGGGCATAAAAGCAGTGTAAAATGACCCTGATCATCTTAGAAAAAAAGCAGTCCTTAGGTTAGAAGCAGATCATAAAACTGCTTTTAGAAACCCTTTAGTAAAACGACATGTTTTAATATGTTGTCGAAGGCTTTCACGGCTGGAGTTCATTAGCTGTTGTAGATTTTCTGGATTGTATGGCCGTGGTCTTGGCATTGTAGGACCAGAGCTGTAGGACCAGGTCCTACAATGCCAAGACCACGGCCATATAACCTGGAAAATCTACAACAGCTAAATACATGTTTTAGTTTGGCACCTGAAAAACAGGTGCCAGATGATCCTGAAGGGGAAGGGTGTTCCAAAGATGAGGTGCCACCACTGAAAATGCCCCATCTCAAGTCACTGCCTACATCATCTCTGCAAGTGGTGGGCACAGAGAACGGGGCTTTGGAGACAGGTCTGAACTGGTTGTCTGGTCACTTCTCAACAGCCACTGCCACAATAATATTAATCATACAAACCCTTTAGTGTGTATGGTAAGCAAAAGACAGGTCTCTGCCCTGAGCACCTTACAAATTGAATGTTATGCCATTATGTGAGCTGTAAAGTTAATACACGCTTAAAAGACTAACAAAATTTCTGGTAGGGTATGAGCTTTTGTGAGTCACTGCTCACTTCTTCAGATACAACTAGAATATGAAGAAGTGAACAGTGACTCACAAAAGCTCATAGGCCGAATCTGCATTTGTCTTTCCCACTGGTGTCCCAGCCTTTTGACTCCGTCTTCAAAAAAGGTGTCTACAATTGGTGTCGTTTTCACACCTCTAGATTGCTAGCATACTTTTGCATGTCCACAT